>NC_079336.1:37584256-37846756 GCF_029582105.1 Oenanthe melanoleuca
AAGAACAATTCTGGTGAGATTTGTAGTTCCTTCTCCTCCCCTGATTTAATATCATTGTCAGATTGTCACACACAAACTGGTCATTTGTGTTGCACATATCTGATCTCAGTCCAGGAAAATACATCTTTCCACTTTTGTTTCCATATTTACAATTTTGCTTTCTCTTCAAATGAGAATGTTCACTAGGTTATTATAATTAAGATTTCCATTTGTTTTAATAAGACAGTGTGAATTAATTGCTTTAAAACCTTAAAAATTTGTTTTCTTCTATTTGTTGTTGCTAAAATAGGCCACAAGAAAACAACACTCCAACCCCCTCATTTTTTTCCACTGCTGTCACTTTTTGACTTCATTTCATTTGCTAGACCTTGGATGATATAAAGTAGCATGTTCACAGTCCATTGGGCTACAGATCTGAATTCATCAACTAAAGAGCAGGCCAAGATGACTTGAATAGAGTTCCTGTGGCCCCTGCCTCTCTCAGAGCTCAGGCTTAGAAAAGTTTTTTTCTTTCTTGGTATTCTGTCAACAGAAACTTTTCATAATGTTGACTTTGTGATCTAAGTGAACACGAGTCTAATAAATATGAGCATGTCAAGCTTTTTGCACTCATGAAGTAGCTTGGCTTTTCTGATTAGAAAGCTTGGTGTAGTGTCAAGTGGCAGTCTGGTACGTTTCCCAGCAGAGTGGCCTGAGAAGGACTGCAGGGGGATGCTGAAGAGGCAAGGCACAGGTGTGATGGGCTCTCTTGCTCCCTGGGATAGCTGGCAGCCCAAAGGACCAGGCAGCTACTTCTTGCAGCATTATCTTCAACAGGAGTGAAATTCCTGGTTCAGCTTTAACCTCCTCTGCCTCTGTGGCCTCTCTGGCTGTGGGATGTGTGTGGTGTATACACATTAACAGCAGGGAGGGAAGGACTGTGCTCCAAGCCTGTGTGACTTGGACTGTTTCAAGCACTGTGCTGGAAGCAGAAGCAGGTGTTGGAAAAGCAATGAACTTGCTATCCAACATGCAGATGTACTTTGATGCATGCTCCAACTGTGCCACAACATATTTTTCCATCTATTTTCTGCTGTTTTAAGAATGCACTCCATTGCTAAATCACATAATGCAACCTTTTAGAAAAATCCTTTGGCTTAAGGCATTAGAATAAAAGAATAATTCTGGTTTGAAAATCCTGTCCTTCTGAGGGTCTACTTTTGTCATTTACTTAGTTTACAAGATGAATATGGCAAAATATATTATTTATTAAAGTTGATATAGGCACTAGGCTGTAGCTTCCTTTACTCATACAGTCATACATTAAAATTAATAGAAAAGAAGCTTCTAGCAGTTTAAACAGAATTTGCCTATATGGCAGTAGGGGTAGGAGTCTTTCCTTGCTTTTGTAAATTATTTAGCACTGATACAAATATTTTCCACCTCAAAATTGTGGATGGTCTTTTTTTTTTTTTTTTGCTTGCTTGTTTGTTAGCATTTTAAACACAGTTGTAATTTCAAGTACTATTGGTATTTCCTTAAAGAAGCCAGTATGTCTTTTCTTGCAGCATCATAAAGTCTATAATGGCTTTGAGTTTATTTTGCCAATAGTGATTATAGTTGCTAATTGTTTCTGCCAGAGAGGTGAAAACATAGGCACTAAAATCAGTGTATACATGGGGTGAATTCAGGAGTTTTATGTAAGCACCAGGTTTTTGGGTCTAGATTAAACAAAACCTGAGTAAAGGTGTTAGAAATTGTATTGATAAATATACAGATGTGTGCTGGTCTTGTAGATGGAAGTTTGTGTCTGCCATACGTTGAAGAGAGTTTTATTTGCCTCCTTTGCACTGAAGGAAAGTTAGAGCTGTGTTACAGTCCACCAGGGACTACTACTACTACAAGTGAAAAGACTTGTGTGGGAATTCAGTTTTCTTTCCTTTGAACTTTTTCAGTGCTCCAGTAGCTGCTAGACTGTTTCCCCACACCCAATTTTCATCCATGCCTTCACAGTGTAAGGCATCATGTTCTGCTACAGAACATGGTAACAATGTGCTGCAAAACCAGTGTAGAAGTCTAAGGTACAGTTGGTGAGTGTTCCTGAAACCAGACAACCTGTTCCACAGCCTTGTGTCACCATTTAGGAGTTTGTCCTCTATTCTCTAAATATAGATATAGATACCTACATTTGTAGGTGAAATTCCTAGCACTTATTTTTAGGTAGTGACCCAAAATAAATTTTAAAACAGTATTTTTTTTTCACAAATAGCAAGACAAGGCAATAAAAACAATATAGCTTTTAGCTCTTAAGGCCTTTTTTCTGCCTTGGAGTGTCACAGATTAGGTGTGTGTCACACAGGGCACTGTAGTCAGATTGTGTTCAAACAGTAGCATGAGGTGATCTGGACTGGAGCTTCTAAACACATTTTGATTCACAGACCTCTGTTGCTTCCCTAAAACTCAGTGCAGCTTCTCTGCATTCTGGCAAATGCCTACAGAGCATCCAGGTGGTGTGCAGGGTTCTTAGCCCTGTTTTCTAAACTCATACAATAAAATGGAGTTTTCTACTGAAAACTAACCTCAGATTTGGAGCCTGGTAAGAGCCAGTAGCAACCTACACAAGAGACAGGCTGGGATTCACATTGCCCTTCCCATTGCTGCTGCAGCTGCTTGTCAGAGGAGAAAGGTGGAAGTAGCTTAAGGCAAAGATACCTTGAGGTGCAGCACGTAGAGAATCCCAAGCAGGTTGCAATAAACTTAATTTGGAGAGGTTCAAAGGTTTGCATAAAAAATGATGCAGGATAGACGAGTAGGGATAAAATAGTGTGCAATGAATAGAGAAGGTTTGGGTTCAAGACTCAGAATTGTTCATCTTATGAGTGCCAACAGAATCTTTGTATCACTTTGCAACCATTGCTGTAGTGGTTTAGGGAAAAGTTAAGTATTACTGGTTTCAGAGGAACATTTTTTTACAACTCCAGGACTATTCTCAGTAGAGATCTAGCTCAGTATGAACCAAATTGCATATGCCAAACTTCCTACAGTAGAGACAATGCATTCTAATGGAGATGTCCATGCCGTTTGTGCAGATCATCACACATCCCATATCCAGAAATGAATGCAGGTACCATTTATTTGAAGTTATGAATGTATGTGGTGTTGCTCGTGTGTTTATATAGTATTTATTGGGGGACCAAAGGCAGGACAGTAAAGGAAAGCAGATGGATGAAGTTCTAAGATATTAATAAGGTATTAATATTAAACTTCCTCTGAAAGACTTGTGGTTACCAGTCCTGGTTTACATTAGTGCCTGTCTTTTACAAAGTCTTTAATGTCTGTCATTGCAGCCCAAGTGATACCTCTGTGATGGCATTTTAGATGTGAGCAAAGGCATGAACTTACAGTTCCAAAAGCAACAGTCTGTTAGATGCAAGTGCTGACAGATAAGAATTCAGTTTTTGTAAATTCTTTTGTCTCAGTATAGTCACCCACATATCATTGGGTTGATATATGCTGAAGATAGCCTGAATTTCCCCTCAATTTCAAGTGCCTGAATAATGAGAGTTAAGTGCCTTTCAGGAATCATTCGCATGGCTAAAGACACGGAATAGGAAGTTGCCTGATACAGCTCAGTAGGACACACCTGACACATGGGTTTGGTGGACTTAGAACACCTGACTATAAAGCTCAACGATTTCAAGTCCAAAAACATTTTCAAATGCATTTAATTACTGCCTTTTTTTTACTAGCAAGTCAAAGTATCAAATGCATGTCTTTGAAACTGGATACAGCATTTAACTGACTAAACTACTCTTGCATTTTTGATGCCCTTCATTGATTCTTTGTTTCACAGGGGTTCACAGTGAGGAAAAAGTATTTCAAATTAATCTTAAAAAGAAGATGGTTTTGGTTTTTCATCTTCCCTCTCTGACAGAATACAGAAAAAGTAATAAATTTAATACATCATATATGAAAGCCATGAATAAGAGCAGCCTTTATTTTCAGCTCCTTTATGTGACATTCCCAACAGCAGTACAGGGCCATAAGATTTAGCTGAAAATTTTTTTATTGCTTAGCTTATTAGAAACACTCACTCCACGAGTTCTGTGTAAAATGATTTGAAGTATCAAGTAGTTAGTCCTTATCCAGAATTAGTCAATGTCTTTGATAGTGACTTGGATGAAAGAATAATAAGGGATTTATGTTCTCAGAAAATCAGAAGGTGAAATGGTTTATAGCACTTTTGGAAATACAATTTGGATTGAGAATGATCTTGACTGGAGCAGTGGCATAAAGTAATAGTAGAGAGTTTGGTAATGACAGAGAAAGCCTGATACTCTGTGGAAGTTCTGCAAAAAATAAACACTAAACAAACCAAAAAAACCAACCAAAAAGAAAAAGGTGATAATAGTACTCAGTCATAAGCTTAAGTATGGATCAGCAACATCATAGTGCACTGACAGTCTTGCACAGTGATGTACAAGCAAGAATGCATATATTGTTGCAATCAAAGAGATTCTTCCAACCTTTCACTGCTACTTCAGCCTTAAGAGGAAGATTATGTCCAGTTTTGGGCATCAAGCATTAAAGATTTCAATAACAGAAAACTGTGAGCCAAGCAACTGAGATTTAGAAAATATGACCTAAGATGCATTGAAATACATTTTTTGTTCACTGAAGAGGAAACTCACACCAATATTAAAATGCATCTGAGGTGGAGAAGAAAAAGAAGGTAACAAAATTCTTTTCATTCTATATGGATTAATAATTTTCAAGGGTTGCTCTGGAATATAAACCCAAAGGTGGAAAATGGAGCGATGAGTTTAAGTGTTCAAAGCTTCTGCACATGTAAGAGGAAAATCTGTCTGAGAGGATATCAGAGTATGGGAATGGTTTTCCTGAGGAAGGTTTGGTATCTTCATTGCTGAATGTTTTCAAGAATAATTTACACAACCATTCTTGAAATGGTTTAGGTCATTCCTAACCTCTTTTTAGGACCAGTTGGATTCAATAAGCTTTATGTGATTTGAATGATATGTTAAATTTTGACTGTTGATACTAGCTGCAATTGCTGAATTGTTGCTTTCTGTCTGCTCCAAACTAGCAGAACCTCTTCTGTGCTTCTCTCTCCTGACTATTTTTTGTCCCCTTGCACCTTTCTCCACTTTATAAATAAAATAAATCAAGGAGAAAAAAAAGTATTGAAGAGTTCAGTATGTGTAATGTGTTCTAGTTCTTCAATGCTTTGTCATAAATAGGATTAAATATGGAGGGCAGAAAAGGCTTTTCTTTGTAGTCTTCTGACACTAGTCTTCTTTCTAGTCTACCTGTGGTATCCAGTGATCCCATAGCACCAGTGTTTATATTATTTTTCCAGCACCTTGTTTCAGGGATAGTATGGTCTCCAGCAACACTAACAGATTGCACAACGAGAGTATTGCATAGCAGCTGATAATGCTGTGGAAACTGTTTTGAGGAGCTGGTGCAATACAATGCTTTTGTACATACACTGTATCTTTTTATGTGGACTAATAGGCTTTCACAGCTGCTTTTTAGATGTATAGATACCATGACTGAGGCAAGTATATATCTGCTCTTGGAATGCAAGCGAGTTTCAATAGAACACATTTTGACAGAATTGTATGCAAATAACGTGTATCATGTTTTTCCCTTCCCTCCCCTCCACTTTTAGCTGGCTGTGCGGTGGTTGGAGCACAACTGCCGCTACCAGTACCTGGATGAACTTCTCCAGTACGTCCGCTTTGGCCTTATGGATGTGGACACCCTGCACACTGTAGCTCTTAGCCATCCTCTTGTCCAAGCCAGTGAAACTGCCACGGCGCTCATTAACGAGGCCCTGGCTTACCACCAGAGCGTCTATGCACAGCCGGTCTGGCAAACTGCAAGGACAAAGCCTCGCTTCCAGTCAGACACCCTGTATATCATCGGTGGGAAGAAACGAGAGGTCTGCAAGGTGAAGGAATTGCGGTACTTCAATCCAGTGGACCAGGAGAACGTTCACATCGCGGGGATCGCGAACTGGAGCGAGCTGGCGCCTATGCCGGTGGGCAGGAGCCACCACTGCGTGGCTGTCATGGGAGACTTTCTCTTTGTGGCCGGTGGAGAGGTGGAGCACTCCACGGGGCGCACGTGCGCCGTGAGGACCGTCTGTCGATACGACCCCCGCAGCAACTCCTGGGCGGAGATCGCTCCCATGAAGAACTGCCGGGAGCACTTCGTGCTGGGAGCCGTGGACGAGTTCCTCTATGCCGTGGGGGGCAGGAACGAACTGCGGCAGGTGCTGCCCACGGTTGAACGCTACTGCCCCAAGAAGAACAAGTGGACCTTTGTACAGTCCTTTGACCGGTCGCTCTCCTGCCATGCGGGATATGTGGTGGACGGTCTTCTTTGGATATCAGGTAGAAAACGTTTCACACAGTTTGAGGTACTAACAAAATACCAAAATACTGGCTTGAATTAAAGTAATAAATCTTTGGTTTATATGTCATGATAACTTTTCTCTTTGGAGAGGACAGAGAACTGAGGCCTCATTAGAAGTATAGGAGCGTAATGTATACATTACACTCGATGTTTCAGAGCTGCTGATATCATATGTGCTATCTCCAGTTGCCATTCATAAATCACAGTGAACTGGAATGATAATGCGCTTTTGGACAAATTCCCAATGATAAATTCTGTGTGCTTCCTGAAAACAAACAAAAAAAGACATTGTTTCTGTAATACAATCTGGTGCTTTTAACAGTGACAGGACCCGAGGGAATGGCCTGAAGTTGTGTCAGGGGAAGTTTAGGTTGGATATGAGGAAAAGGTTCTTCACCTACAGGTTGATTGGGCACTGGAACAGGCTCCCCAGGGAGGTGGCCATAACACCAGGCTGACAGAGCTTGAAAAGCATTTGCCAGCACTTTCAGGCACATGGTGTCGTTCCTGAACCTGTGCAGGGCTTCAACTGGACTTCGATAATCCTTATGGGTCCCTTCCAACTCAGAATATTCTATAATTCTACAAGTCACTTATTCCTGATGATGAAATGGAAAATTAAGTGCTTGTTAGTTTTTGTTATTCCAGGGCTTGAAGGTGGATACATGATTTGCTCCCACTTGCTCTTCAGGCTGTTGCAACACACCAGGATGACTGTTTTTAAAAATCATCCATAGCTCTGTCCACAACAAGTGCACAAGGCTGTCTGGATGTAATCACAGCTTTATGGCACTGATAGATGAATGTATAGACCTAAAACAATGTATCGTTTGCAACTGAGTCTTTAGTTGTTATTTTCCATTGATGGGGTGGGAGGACTTCATTTCCTCAGTTTTTGCAGTAGGGATTAGTTATTCTGGGATATGACCAATGCTCTCTACAGAGGATTTGAAGAAAAATATTCCTCCTTTACTAAGAAGTGTGCCATGGAAGGTTATATAGTTATAATATTTATTGAGGAAGCTAATGAGTAAGTGGGGCCAGCCCTTGAGGTAAATGTTCAGTGATTGGAATCTTCACCGTAGATACCCTCTGGGGATTTTAATATGGTCTGGAATGCCTCTGGTGAAGAGATGGAATATGAATGGAAGATTAAGTTAGCTTCTCAGGCCTTTGCTGAGCTTCTCAAAATGTGTTGTTTAGCCTAGCAGATGTACCTTTCTGTCCCTATGGATTAAGTGCCTCATGGGAATGGATTCCCAAGCACTGGCAGGGGAATTAGCAGGTATCTATTTTAATACATACGCACTAAAGACATGAATGATGGCTTTGGAATTAAAAGTGGGACAGAACACAGAAAATCACCAAGATCCCTGGCAGGCACTTCAGGCCATTTTCTATAGTGACCATCATTTAAGGAGTCTTATAGAGTTGGTGCTGTGTGAATCCTGAGGTGAGACCCAGATACAGTACAGGAACAGGATTTCTGCATTAGGCTACCAACTGGGTGTATTCAGAGCATTATCCTGTTTATTCACTATTTTTCCTATTTTATTAGTGGAGAAGGATGTGTGTCTGCGTGGGCACATCAAATACATGGATGTTGCTACTGCTTTGTCTTGATTGCTGGCTTTTTTTCCTGTTTTGTGGCTTACATTTGTCAGTATTTATGAAGAATAGGACCTTTTAAAAAATGATGTTAAGCAATCTCACATAATATCATTGAATGTGCACTAAAAATCCATCCGGGTCTTTCCTCCAGTAAATGAAAAAAGTAATAACTTCTGTATTAATTTCATGAAAAAAAGACCCCAAACAACAAAACAAAACAGATAAAACTCAAGAAAGTATTTGATAGCAATTTTTAAGTCAAACATGGGGCTGGTTGAAGATTAAATTTAATCTATCCAGAATTGCTAGGAAAGGAGAAATTATCCTAAGGATTAATTCATGTGCTTAGTTATGTAGGTGAAATGCATGCATACCTGTGTGTTTTAAATTCCACTTGTGTTCAGAAAATGATGCAATGTGATATTGTGTTCAAGGATATGCCTCTAACAGAGCTGTAGAATCTGTGGAAGAGGTAAGTGGAAGCCTACTGGACAAATTCTTTAAAACTGGGCAAAACAACAAAAAAATACTTTATCCGTATTGTTCCATTTATATTTGAAAATGCTACCAACAGTGGAATAAGGTAGACACTTTCAGCTTTTCAGTTCTATTTTGATAGGTTCTAAGAAAATGCTTAGAAGTTTTGAGTTGCTCAATTATGACAGGTTATTATGAAGAATGAGAGTGTACTTACTACACTTCAGTAAAGATAGATCTGAATTTTTTACTCTCACACTGAAACCTGGTTGTGTACTGAATAGAGCTGGTTTAAAAAGAAAAGTGGATGGAGATGTAATAACTGTAGCTAGCTCTCTATTATTAATTAATTGCTTAGGACCAGAATGTAGCTTGTGGTACATGTACATTCAGGGGCAGGGGAATAGTACAGAGAGATGTTTTATTGTATCTTAGTCACTGCTGGAAAATCCACTGTTCATCTGAATATAAGATGTTAGCATAAAAGTAATTAGTAATGCAGGAGGGAACCTAATTTTGAAGTATGTGGCCTAAAATTAGGTAATTAAAAAATTAGTCTGAGTTAGAAATGTTTCTGAACTGTATCCCTGCTGCTTTTTCTGGGAAATACAGGTCATCAGCAAAGAGCTCTCAAAGTCAGTCTGCTACTACCAGCTGGCAAGGGAACCATGGAAATGTGCCCAGTATTTTAGTGAGGGAATAAATTAAATAGTGATAATACAAGTTTCTAGCCCTTCTATTTGTAGAGATCTGCACGCTGACCATTTACTTACTCAGTGCCTCTGCTACAGCCCCATGCCCTCTTAAAGGCTTTGCTGATCAAAAGCTAACTAGACTTCAGGGATTTCTATTATTTGGATTCATTTTCGGCTTTGCTTTGTAACTGTAATTTGTCCTTTGGGACAAATATGACAAGGCTCCAAAAATAATAGATAATAAAATCATGGCAGAGGCAGCAGGAAGAGAAAATGGACAAAACAAACCGTTGTATGACTTTACGCACTGGCAGCAGGAGGTGAGTGGCTGGTGTTGAGGTGACAGAGGGACTCCTAAGCTGCTGCCACCTCTTTGGGGTTTTTAACCTGACAGAAGCAGATTAAAAGAGGGAGCCTTTTGCACATTGGACCAAGTCAGTCCCTCTGCTCAGCACAAGTGGGTTCAGCCCTTGAGTTTTCTGTGCTCCATATTTTTATATTTTTGTCACTATTTATTGTTTTCCCCCCACATTCCTGTTTTTATTTTCTTCTTTAAAGAAGAACAAAACATGAGAATTTATTAAAATAATGTGCTGGTTTTGACTGGGATAGAATTAATTTTCCTCACAGCAGCTAGTCTGGGCAATGTTTTGGATTTGTGCTGGAAACAGCCCTGTTAACACAGGGATGTTTTTGTATTGCTGAGCAGTGTTTCTACAGAGTGAAGGTGTTTTTTACTTCTCATCCCACCCCACCAGTCAGGAGGCTGGGGATGGGCAAGGGTTTGGGAGGGGATAGAGCCAGGACAGCTGACTCCTGCTGACTGAAGGGATATTCCAGATGATGTGGTTCATCCTCAGCATGTAAAGCTGGAGGAAGAAGGAGGAAATGGGGATGTTCATAGTGCTGACATTTTACTTCCCAAATCACCATTTTGCTTGATGAATCCCTCATAGGAAGCAGTGAATTAATTCCATGTTTTGCTTTGCTTTTATACGTGGCTTTTGCCTTACCTGTTAAACTCTCTTTATCCCAACCCACAGATTTTCTCAGTTTTACTTTTCCAGTTCTTTCCCCCATTCCATGCTGTGGGAGTGAATAAGTGGCTGTGTGAGGCTGAGTTGCTGACTGGGGTTAAACCACAACAAATAAGTTCTCTGTACTGACATTGCATTGGGCAGATGGTTTGGAAATTTTATAGAAAGGTGATTCTTCCAGGCCTCAGTTAACATCTGATGCCATGACCAATTTCACAAATGGATTGCATGCCACAGTGCTTGAAAAGTGAAGTACTTCAGTGAAATATAAACAAAGTACACTAAACACTTTGGAGTTCAACATGACTAACAATCACTGTCTATAAAAGCGGGGAAGTATTTTCCATAAGAGCGAGGACTTGAACTCTGCCCCTTTCCCAGCATCCTCTGTGGAGTGCACATGCAAACCTGGAGACCTCCTTTGCTATCCACATTAACCTTCCTCCACTGGTATAGGTCTGGTGCCCCTGGGGACATCGAGGGGCAGGGAACCTCTGCCAGGCATTCCAGCTCTGGGCCATTCCTGCACCTGCATCTTGGGATAATGACACTTCCCCTTGCCTTAGGTGCTCCAGAGATTAGCACATGAAAAGTCTTGTTTAAAACAAAGTGTTACACTGGTGTTTTGCAGAGACCTGAGTTGTCTGACCTTAAGTATGTCAGCTAAAATACCATCTTGACATGCACATAAAAACTCAGCTTTTTATGGGGAAAGGGGGTAAACAAGCCATCCCTGTACAGTTGCTTTGTACTTAGTATAGGAGATTTACTTTTTTTTTTTTTCAAACTTCAAGATTCATTATTTTAATTTTTAAATTGTTGTTTTTTTCCCTAATGGTGGAGATTTTGACTAAGGAAATGATGGTGATAACATATCTTGAAGAATTATTCTTAGTTTGCAAGTGATTTGGGATGAAGAGTGTGACCTTACTATCCATAGGCTGTTGCAAAGTAAAGAATTTTTTCTCAGCAAAAGCCTATAAAATTATTTTATGGAAAATAGATCTGGAATAATAGGAGTTTACAGAATCTATCCAAATCAAGTTTTACAGTGTGGCTGGCACAGGATTTGCTGGGAATGGGAGGATAACAAGTGCATGAGAATTGCCTTAGTGGCCCAGTCTTAGTCTCTGTATGTTCCATATATATACAGACTTCATTTTTACTGTATTTGAATGAATGATCTCACACCTTTCAGTGGTGGACATTATTGGTTTGATCATTGATTCTCCTTAGATTGAATGTAAACATCCATTTTTAACAATTTAAAAAACCTAGGGCTTGAGCCCCTCTTGTTTGTGGCCGGATTGCATCTGGAGCCAGAGAGTGCTAGAGCTGCTGTTGGCCTCTTGCAGGGGACTCCTTACCTTGGGAGAAGATGTTCCAGCTCAGCTGTCCTCACTGCACCTGGGCTGGCTGCAGCAGGAGGCAGCAGGTTTGCATGTTGAGGGAGGATCATCTTGTGTTTAACACACAGACACCTAAGGGAGGAGAGATTTCTGCTTTAAAATAGCAGTGCACTTTAGGGTACATGTCATGGGCTTCTATATATTCCCTGGATTTTCTGGAAGGAGCACACATGGGAGCTCTTTGCCAACATGTAGTTTTACACTTCTCCCAGTGAACTCGGGTTCCTGCACACAGCCTAGCACTTGGGGAGTGCAGAGAGAGTTGTGATATTTTCTGGGGGATTTGGATTGGATTAGGTTTCTCAAGTCATATGGGGGCCTTGCTAGGCCATGTTATAAATATGGTTTGTAAATTGTCGTTTTGGAAAATGTTGAATCCTAAATGAATCAACATTTAGGAAAATGTTAAATGTTGAATGCCTCCTACCCTTCTCTTTTTAGAAGTGTATCTTGAAGAGGTTTCTCAGTGCAGTTAGTGGGGTGTTTGGGGGACTGTAATAACACAAAATGTTTATCAAGTGTGGGAAAGGGATGGAACAAAATGTTTGTTGAGTGTGGGAAAGGGATGGATGAGGTGTATTTTGGAATCTTTGAGCAATTTCCCCGTGTAGGGGGTCACTGTTGCGTGAGTTGGGAATTTACAGGTCTTGGAAGGCTTAAAAGGAAACATTTGCAGCCTACAAGGGAGTAAGGGACAGTTATTGTGGCAGTGTAAAAACATTTTGTGCTCCTGTCTGTGAAAGTAAGAAAGACAGTCTTGTCCTGAAGGTGCTCCTTGCTTCCCAGGAACAGGAGTCCTCAAAGCAAGCTGCTCATGTTAAAATGGTGCAATCATCACTCTGTTTATACAAACAGCAAATGCTGACCAAACTGCAAATTTTCTGTCACTTAACCAGACAGGCATTTTTTTCTTCTCTAGCTGTTGGGTTACTACCACATTAGCTGTTATTGCTTGACATCAAATTTAATAGCGTAGTTTGTATTTTTAACTACCTTATCTCGTTATGATGCCTCTCTGTCCTCTCCTTTCCTCATAGAAAACACAACAGAGAAGTTTAGGAAATTCTCTCAGAATTACCCCATTTCTTTTCTGAGAAAGTATGTATTATTTTTAGTACCATTTAAACTCTTTCCCCCCTTCTTTTCTTATTTTTAAGAGACATATTGCTGCTCTTTCGCCCTTTCCCAGCTGTCTGTAGTATTTTTTAAAAAATAGTTCAAGAGGACATTGCAGATTTGTTAAATCTGAATTTTGGCAGAAAATTTTAAACTTTTGCTATAGCACTTCAAAGTTAGAAGGAACTAGAGTTTGAAAATTGATGCAGATATAAGATGGCATATTTAATGACAGATGTATCTATAGAAACCTGTTAAGATGCAGATTATCCCCCTGGGGAGGGGAGATCAAAACTGCCAATCTATAAAATATACTTGTTAGGGGAAGGCATGGAATCTATCTCTGCAAGCACTTTGATTGCAGGGGACAGTGTAGCAGCATGTGGCATCATAACCTAAGAGCAGACAAATCAGCTTGATGACTTTCAAAGCCAAGAATACTGCTGGAGGCAAGGGTACTCCAGTCTAGAAGAAATTAAAACATATAGAGACTGTTATTAATTCCAGATCTATTTTTGTGTAGTCAAATCTGTATGCAAATCCTTAGCATCTCATTTTGGCAGATTAATCTAAAAGTGAAGAGTGGTATGTGAAGGGAATGTAATGATAAAACACCAGAGATGAGCAATATTGCAGGGGAAAAGATGTAAGCTGTGTGCTTGATGTGAGGGGCCCTTTGTGAAGAGAAGCAAATAATTTTGCTTATTTGCTTATTTTATTACTTTATGAGGAAGCAACACTCTTCTTTTTCTTCTTCCTTCACATCTTCCCCCCCAAATTAAGGGGTCCTTTCAGAATGAAAATGTATGACCAAGGACTATGTTTGAAATGTGTCTCCTGCAGTTTAACATTCTGGAGGTAATAATCCAAGTAACTATGATTTTTATTTTTCAAAACACTAATCTGATGTCTTATTTTAGACATTGTGATGGGAGTGAAAATAACTGTATGTAGAAAAAAAATCAAATTACAAAAAAGATATTAGAAAAGATTGTTTTGTCTGTGTGGCTGGTGACCACTAGGAATGTGAAGGCTGCACAACAGTGTAGAGACAGCTAACAGATTGTGAGATCAGACACAGGGGCAGTCTTTGCTTTCCAATGCCTGTTCCTGTGTGTGCACTTTACATGTGCTGTGATGGGCAGGGTGTGGCACAGTGTGATGGAAACAGTTTGGAGGGACTACATCTCATCCCAGCTGTCTCTCAGCCTGTGAGCATCTCTGAGCTGGGAGTTTGGGCTGCCACCCCTCTGTAGGTGCCCAGTACAGGCTGGTGCTTGCAGAGATGCACCCAAGTAACACCATCATTTCTCCTTGTTGCTGCAGTTGAAGAAAAGACTCTAAAATAGATGTAGCTGTAGTTTCTGCATTGATTCTTGCCCCTACTTAAGTTTTTTGAGTGATCCAAGGGCACTTCTGTATCAGCAAAGAGCTCAGCCCAGCAGGAGCAGATCAGCAGGTAAAACCTTGGTTCTCTATGTTTACTCCATGTACTCTTCACATTTTTTACTTTTGGACTATGTCTGTTCTGGTCCTCTGGCTCAAATGTTCCCAGTACTCAGGTGGTACAAAGCCAAAAGAGCAGTTATTATTTCACACCCTTATGCTGCCATTAGGAACTGGAGCATGGTTGGTGCACATCTGGAACAGAGCTTCTGGTTTAACTTGAATGCACACCAGACCCAGCCTTCAGCCTAAAATGACATGGGGGAGGTGACAGAGTTGTTTCAAAATCACAATATGGCTCTGAACCAAAATGCTGCCCTTGGCCTTGCTGGAGGCTGGCGAAATGAGGATTCCCCAGCACAGAGCTTGGGGATAAGAGGGGAAAAAACCAACCCAGCATGCTTAGTGGGACTGGGCCATAGCTCAGCCAGCAGGAATGTAAGTCACTGTCCTGGCTGAAGCATCAGCAAAACGAGATATAATAAGGTGAGAGTCCTTCCTCTCACTGCTGTGGATTTTGCCACTATTGGTACATGCCATTAAAACTGTAATATAAATAGTTTGTCTGTCAGTGTGAGTGTCCCTGGTGTGTGGCCACTGGCATGCCCCAGTTCTGCCCAGCCCTTGTGGCACGATGAAGGTGAGGTGCAGCTTGCAGGTTTTGTTTCTGATTCCATCTTCCCATGGGCCCAGAGTGGTGACAGAGGGGGACTGGGAACTGTGGCAGTGCTGCAGTGACACCATGTCCCCAGAAGGCTTGAGCACATTCAAAAACATGTTTGCACAGGTAATATTACAGACTGAAGAAGTTTTCCATGTGTACTTGTGAAATTTGCCATTTAAAACAAAATAAGAAGGTGATTGGGCATTGAATATTTACTCTTTACTTTGTTGAGGTAAACAGATGGTTTGCAGCTTCTACTTGGGTCAGACTCTGTTCTGAGCTTCTCTGAGGTGCTTTACACCATGCTTTCTTGACCACTATTGAAAAGTAGAGGGTAGGGTTGTTTCTGGTCACTGTGGAAGAATTTTCCAGCCTAAGTTTCCAACTAAACAAGGAGATGTTCTCACTAGAATACAAGCTAAGTGGAGAATTTCTTTCAAATGTTTAGATAAGCACAGTTGCACAGGCTTGAACTGTGCTTTCTAACAGGCAGTGGTATCCCCTGTCATGCTCCTGGTAAGGCAGAGCTTCTCTCTGACCTCTTCCTTCTCATTGATGCCCAAGCCCACCTCCTCCTCTTTTAAACTGCATCACACACTGTATGTTCCTTGGAACAGGAATGGATTTTATCTTTGTTTCTTGATGAAGGCTGAATGCACAGTTATGTATAAATAGATGAATTTTTAACTCATTTTGGCCCAAGAAATTAGCTCTATAAAGGAAGTGTATTGGGGGGTGTTAATTGATGCTATTCTGTGTTTGTATATGTTTGGCAAATGGAGCTGCTTTTTCCCTTGTAAGCAGATTAAGAAGTGCAGTGGAATGTAAGCAGAAGTGGTGGTATGTAATGTAATTATTATCTGCAAATGAACTTTAGAATTGGTTGTTTTGCTGTACCTGATCTCTTGGTCCTGGCTGTGCTTGTATGAAAAAATGTAACCTATATAAACTCTTTTATAGGAGGAGTAACAAATACTGCACAATATCAAAATAGACTCATGGTCTATGATCCTAAGCAGGTGAGTATCTGTGTTATATATTTTGTTTTGCTTCAAGCAGATCTCTTGGCAAATACATAGAAAGATTTTGTAAGGCTGAAGTGCTGACCATTTGAATTAGTGGTGTTTTAAATTCACTTTGTACTGATGTGTGAGTCTAACAGAGTAATGCAGACCCTGACAACTTATTATGTTTTTTAAGCCTGTAGGAATTGGAAACATCTTAGATTAAATACAATGCTTTAAATCCCCTGTATTTACCAGTATTTATTTTGCTTGTTTTTTTGTTTTTTTTTTTTTTTTTCTTTTTTAATCGAGCAGCCCTGAGCAATGTGTACTCAAAGTCAGTGTTCCAAAACCACTCCTTGTCATTGGCATTTCTGTTTTGAATTGCATATATGGACCTTTTTGTTTCCTGAATACTTTGAGAACTGCACTACCTATCCGTGACTTACTCTGCTGACTGCAAGGGTGCCTATCATTTCATTACCCAAGCACCTAAAATATCTTTTAGGGATTATTTCATACATTATGTATGTGTTTTGATTAGGTTAGCATGGCTCAGTAACCATTTCTGAGGGTTAGGGCATGGTTGTGCCCTCTTGCTTGTATTAGGAATTAAAAGTCCCAAGCTTGCAATCAGAGTTGCATAGCCTGATTTACACCCACGTGGAAGAGTATTGACTTTTCTGATTGTAGGATAGAGGCTTTGATTGCTGTATTTGGAACAAAATTGTTCCAGGAGATACTTCTGTCTGGTTGCCACTGACTTTTTAAAGCATGGCACCTATGGGGCCTGAAGCAGAGAGCAGGAGATGACACACTGAGCTCCAGGTTTGTCATTGACTACAAATGCTGGCTGTCCTAAATCCAAGTAGCAATTACAGGCTACTGTTTGGGTACCCTGTCTCTATTGTGTACTTCTCACCTGGGCTCGTCACTGGTGTGGAAGTTGCACCCCAAAATTCTGCTCGGCTGCCTGGGTGTGCCGTGCTGGCGGCAAGGAGCCCGCCCTGGCGCGCCAAGAGTTACCAAGAGGGGAGCTGTGCCCTCGCATTCTTCAAAAGACGCCTGCTTGGTGTTTGTACACACGAGCTCCATTTAAACATTCTGCTGGCATATTGTTTACGCTGGGCGCCGGGAAGCGCCGCATCTGCTCGCAGCCCGCGCGGAATCTCAATGGCTCGATCAGGGAGGCGCGGCGATAATGCCGGCCATCTGCCGCCGAGCACACAGCTACCTGCCAGCCTGACCCCGGCCTCCCGCCTCATCAGCATGCACACACCGCCTGATTAGCGCTGACCCGCCAGGCCCTCTGCTCGCCGCCTTTGCAGCGCTTCCAGCTCACCTGGCAGGCCCTGCAGTGCAGGAAGCTGGAGATGTAATCAGGGGATGCAGGCAGGCTTTGCAAAGCAGATGGTGTCTATAGTCTGGTGTTAAGAGACTGGACTGCTAATGCCAGCATTAGTGCCTAATACTCAACTATTGCACGTTGAAATGTATAGATGTATATTGTGGAGGTTAAAAGGCTTAGAGACTCTGGAGTTGCTGCACATGTATCACAAAAAAAATTCCTCACTGATTTTTAACTTCCTCCACTTAAATTAATACTATCCAGGTTGTTTGATTTGATAGGCATAGCAGGAAGAATTGTTTTCTCAGGTATAAAATACTCTGCCTCTCCCTAAACAGGTAAAATCCTTGAATATTGTTAATTAGTAAGAAAAATACGCAAAGGGTTGTAACTTTGTAAGTTGCCACAAATAAAGGGTTGACGTTAGACCAAATGAATCATTTGAGAAGATTCTTTAGGAAATTATTTTTCCTGTTGCTTTATTCCCCAAGGATAAGATCAAATAAGCTTCTGAATAACAAAAGGCAGAAGAATCTCTCTTCTCTCGTAACAGAGCTTATTGGTACAGATAATTTTAGCACTACATGTGTACAAAGGAGACTTTTAATAGTGTGGTTTAAGGAGAATTTGCTAGTGATTTATAAAGAAAAAAAAGACCTTCGAAACCTGATGAGCTAGACAAAAAAAAAATAGAGCAAGAAATGCCATTAAATTAATGAACTTAAATGTGAGAACTGTAAACCACGTGTTGAAAGTCCACTATCCTCATTCAGTGTTAGAACCAACACACATCTAGCATGTGGACAGACCCAGTATATGCACTTGTGATTCCTGACCAAGGGTGAGAAGAAACCAGCACTGTGCTAGTGTGCATTGCACTGCCACTGTAGGTGTGTCTGAGCAGTGCTCAGACAAGCTCTCTCTCTCCAGAACAAGTGGTCGAGCCGCAGCCCGATGCTGCAGAGGAGAGTGTACCACTCCATGGCCGCTGTCCAGAGGAAGCTGTACGTGCTGGGGGGGAACGACCTGGACTACAACAACGACCGCATCCTGGTGCGTCACATCGACTCCTACAGCATAGACACCGACCAGTGGACCCGCTGCAGCTTCAACATGCTGACAGGTGAGCCCTGGACCAAAGGGGCACTCACCACTCTTGAGCTGACACAGCTTTTCTCTTTAGGTGCCTTTAGTATGTGGAACTCCCTGAACTTGCTAAAAATGCTTCCAATTTAGGGACCACTGTTAGCCAAGAAGACACTTTTCGTTACAATTCTGGCATTCAGTGGTCTACAGAACATTTGTTTTAGTACATTGTACATTCAATTTTGAAGAAGGTGCAGATAAATTTTGTTTAATTAAGCAGTCAAAAATAATTTGTCATAATATTACCAGTACTGTTTTTAAATTCTTCAAAAGCTTGCCTGTGGTATTGGTTTAGTTCCCTGTTTGAGTATACAAGAGACTGATGTATCTTTGCCATGTAACATCATTTTGTAGTGGTTTCTGCTGGCATTATAGGGCAAAGCTTTCACTGAAATCTGTTAACTCTCACTTTTTTATAAACAGTATCTTAATAAATTACCCAAAAGGACATGTCCTTGTTGGAATTCCATCAAGTCAGGAATTAATTGAGCACTTAGTTAACTAAAGGATCTATAAAATTCTTCTTGACTTACTAGGAAGAGCTGGAACTTGCAAAACACTGCAGTTCACTGTCCCTGCCACCCAGCCTACCAAAGTTCACCTCCACATGATGAAAGTCCCAGATGTAGTATCCCCTTGAATCCCAGGGAGAGACATAGAATCATAGAATGGTTTGGTTTGGAAGGCACCTTAATTATCATCTAGTTCCAGCCACCTGCCATGGGCAGGGACACCTCCCACTAGATCCAGGTTGCTCAAAGCCCCATCCAACCTTGAGCACTTCCTGGGACTGGGCATCCACAACTTCTCTGGGCAGCCTCACCACCCTCACATTAAATAATTTTTTCCTAATATCTAATCTTAACCTACTCACTTCCAGCTTGAAGTGAATTCCCCTTGTCCTGTCATTACATGCCCTTTTAAAAAGTCCCTCTCCAGCTCTCTGGTAGGCTCTCTGCTGGTACCAGAAGGCCACATTTAAATCCTGCTGAAGCATTCTGTTCTACAGGCTGAACAGACCCCAATTCTCTCAGCCTTTCATCATAGGAGAGGTGCTCCATCTCTCTAATCAACTTGGTGGCCTCCTCTGCACTTGCTCCAACAGGCCACTATCCCTCCTGTAGTAAGGTCCCCAGGGCTGGACACTGCACTCCTGGTGGGGTCTCACCAGAGAGGAGTAGAGAGGCAGAATCACTTCCCTGAACCTGCTGGCCACGCTTCCAGACAGGCATGTGACTCATGCTCAAAGAAGCACCAACAGCAGGGTTGCTTGGTTTCCAAGTCAGGCCATCAGAGTACTTGATGGGCACTAGGGAGTGAGGCATAGATTAAAAAGGAATTACACATGGCCAAACAGAACTGTATTTTGCTCACTCATTAATGATTATGTGGAGGACCTGACAGCCTTTGAGAAGGATGTCATCTGATTTGCACCTGCAAAACCCTGGCACTGCGGGCGCCCTCCTCATTCTGGAGCTGACCCTGTCCCACTGAATGCTGAGGCAGCCTCTTCTCCACTGCCTCCAGTTTCCACAACCTGCACCTTAAGAAGCTGTCTAAGCCTTTCTTTCTGTCAGTACAACTGGCAGTAAATGTGCCTTGTGAACTGTGTAGTGCAGATTTTTTTAAGGCTGTATTTTTCCTTCAAAACTTTCCAACTTGTTGGGCGACCGTTGCTATGGGGATGAACTTGCACAGCAGCTCCTGTGATTTTCACTGTGCTTGTGCCTGCAGGAGCTGAACAGGTGTGGGCAGCACGTGAGGGGCACTCTCAGCCTCTGAGGCTGTTTGGGGGCTGAGGGGCAGGTGGGGACCGTGCCTGTCACCTGTGACACACCTGAGGAGGGAGCAGATGGTCCCCTGCCCAGCCACATTAATGCTCATCTGGGCAGCACCAGGCAGGGCTCCTGCAGAGCAGGGGACTGCCCCACGCCTCACCTTCACTCCATGTTGGGAATTCTGAAGGCAGGAGTGCTTGCATCCCATTACAGAACTGCAGCGCTCGGTGTTAAAAGGGTTAATTGAACACTGAAAGTGGTTTCTATTTCCTTCTTTGCTTTAGGTCAAAATGAGTCTGGAGTTGCTGTCCACAATGGTAGAATATATTTAGTTGGTGGCTATTCGATTTGGACAAATGAGCCTTTGGCATGTATCCAGGTGAGCGATTTAGGTTTCTTTGAAAGTCTTTCCCATAATTTTGCAAGTATAAGTTTTGCACAGTTGTTATTAAAAAAGGAAAATACATGTGAAAAGGAGAGATTAAGGATATTTCTTATGCAGCCACTGAACCTGTACAGAGAGGAAATACTGTAGAGATTAAAAGTATTTCCAGATGAGCCAACAGATCCAATTCCTCTAAGATATTCCAGTAAACCAGGGTTGAATTGTCTTTCCTTTGGCAGGGTTTGGATACAATAGTGTATGTATCCATAGTATATATTCATTGGTTACACAATCAAGTTCAAAATTAAAAGGGTTGCAGAAATGGATGATGGGGCTAAGAATTTTTCAGCCCATATTGGGATTTTTCTTTTCTTTACAGCTTGTGTTTCTGAAATGCAGCCAGAGTTAACGAGTTGTTCATTGACCAAGCACAGTCAACCTGCTACCTGCCCTACTGCTTTAAAGCTTCAATGGAAGTTTTCTAATACCTGCCCTGGGCAATGGGTTGTCCAACAAACTCTTCTGCTCTCCCATCTTTTATAAAAGCAGCTCACCCACAGATCCATGGCTTTCATGGCATATTTTGGTGCAGAAGTTAGGAATTCTTATCTTTCTGCATGTTTCTGAGTGAAGCAGTTCTGCATCACAGCCACTGCTTTGTGACTATCTGGGCAGTTAAAGACAGAAACTCTTGTTTATATCTCAGTTTCTGCACTTTTGCTGATAAACCACAATTTTATCAGCTTCCAGCTTTTTGGATTTTAGAATTTCACCTCCAAACTGTCCCATAAGACTGGAAGTTAGGCTTAGCATAAGAAGGGAGTATATTAGTTTGCCAAGCTGCTGGTCCTATATTGAACACTTGGTATCATGAATTTGTAAAGAGTAAGATAATGCAAGATAAACAGTTAAAAACATGTTCTGGTCATTAGCATAATTGTGTTTTAGCAAGTTGTTGGATATCATACCAAAAAATTTATTGGAAAAAGTGATTCAGGCTGGCTTGGATATATAATGCTTAGATGGAGTAGTAGCACAGTATAGAGGTAGCAGCTGTGCTCCACCAGTGGGATCGTTTGTAATCAACAGGTACTTTGCAGTATTGCACCTGGGTTTTAATACAGCTTAGTGACAAGCAAAAATAATCCTGGGATCTTGCTTTCTTAAATGGACATTTGTCCACATCCCCAGACTGGTCATGAACTGGCAGCCTGCCTGACACAGTCCCCATATAAAAGGGAAAAAAATATAATGAGTGATTTGGCAGAGCTGTGTGTGCTGTCCCTGCTCAGCTGTTGGCAGTGTGCCTGGCTTTAACCAGCAAAACTGGCCCTTTTATCTTCCTCGTGAGGAAAACTGAGTTGCTCTCTCCTTTGGAGGAAAAAAACTCCACTTTTTTCAAATACCTTTACTTACTTTAAGTCAGTAATTTATTTGGCATTCCCATCTTCCATAGAGCTTCTGTGCCCCCTAAATACCTTGGAGCTGGCAAACAATTTGTGCTCTGTGCTGACAGGAGCCCACTTGCACGGCTACACTTTCTCCTGCCAGGAAGCAGGATCCAATGTCATTGTTTGCTCAGGTTTTGGGTTGGGTGATGAGAACAGCAAATGGATCACCAGATCCATAAATAATCTAAAAAATATCTGAAACTACCTTTCTGCTGGGATTAATAGTAATTACATGAGGTGGGTGCCAGCAAACTTGTTTCAGCTTTCTTCTGTGGTCCCAAAAGTATTTTGTATGCTTTGCCATGCAGGTGCTGGATGTTAGCAAGGAGGGGAAGGAAGAGGTATTCTATGGGCCTACGCTCCCCTTTGCTTCCAATGGAATAGCAGCCTGCTTCCTTCCAGCTCCTTATTTCACCTGCCCCAACCTTCAGACTCTGCAAGTGCCTCACCACAGGATCGGCACAATGTGACACGTTCCTTACGCTCCACAGGACCAGAAGTGGAGGGGGAAACATTCAACCCTGTGCACAGAAGGGTTTCTCTGGCTCAGTGAGAAGAATCAATCCGCTTGGGCTGCTGCTTTACCATCTCACATTTGTCTTAAAGTGGGCTCACAGCAGGCAGGCAGGGAGTGCCAAAGCCTGCGTGGTTTCTCTCCTCGGCCTCAGACGTAGAAGCAGATCCCTGAGAGCCTTGTGCATTTCTGCTGGGGACTGGCTGCTTGCTACGTGTCTTCTCCATTTCCTTATGCAACTTCATCAGGCATTGTGGATGCTCTCAGCTCTCCCTGGGCTGCTGCTCTTTGGAGTCTGCAGATTCCGTTGTTCACCAGTGGCGCTTTCAAAGACAATAAAAAAGCTCTGTTTATGTTGACAAAGATGATATAATACTGTGCTAATTATGCAACTCACTCAATACCTTTGGCAAAAAGAATAACAAATGTGTTGACTTCCAGTTCTGAACCCCATCGTTTACAGTTTCTCATTTAATAGTACTTCATCTGAAATTTAAATACTTCAAAACAGAAAGCCCTATAGGATATGAGGAACAGATAAAAATTGTCTCAGCTGAAAGGCAAAGAAAATGAAGCCTCATGGTTAAATTCAAGTCTGAACCGAATGTGTGTGTCTGAGAATCTAAAGATTGTTTGGGATGTCATTTACCAAGGTCTACTACCAAATAAATGTTACCTTCTGTCATATGATCAATTCTTCCTGACAGCTGCAGTCTTTTAATGGTGGAGATCAGCCTCTTTACTGTATAATTAAAATGTGCCATTTACTTAATATTTTTAATATCCAGTTTGCAAGGGGTCACCACATTTACAATTATCAATGAACAGTCTCATTTTGTCCAACATATGGTCCCACAAATCACTGGTCTCCAGAGGCTAAACAGGTGTAGAACAATGTCAATATTTATTTATTTATTCTTTCAGTTTATATAGCGTGTCTCCATTCCACTCTCCAGGCATATGCCAGCTCACAGCAAATACTCAAACCTGGTATATTTTGGCTTTGCTTGGCTACTGCAGTCCCTGTCTCTTATCTCTGTGTTTTATTTACATATTGAACAAAAATGTCAATGTTTGTAAATATTAACCAAGCATGTAATTAAATCTTTCTCTGTTTCTGATTTATGGATACTCTGCACTTCTCTGCTTTACCTACTGATCAGCTCCCTGCCACTGTGCTGCCTGAGCAGACCTATCAAATTCCTGCTGATGCTCCTGCTAATGCCACATGAGGAATGTGCTGCAGCAGTAGCCCGTGCCTGCTGAATGGGAACAGGTTTGACTTTGTCCAGTGAGCAGCACTTTCTCCTCAAAACTATCTTTTAACTTTTAAGGGCCTGATTACAGGGAGCTAACTTTATTATCATTTCTGTCTCCCACTGGGCAATGTAGTGGTGGAGCATCACCTTTCCTTTTCCATATTTATCAGGTTAGAATGTTTTATGATTGGGTTTTTGGTTGTTTTTTTGTGTTTTGTTTTTTTTTGCTGAGCTTTCTTACTTGTTGCCTCGAGCAGAGCTGCAGCTGCAGTCTTTGCCTGGCACACTGACTTGAGTTGCTAACACCATCTCCCTCTGTGCACCAAGCATGCCTATAACTAGACAGGACTTTTCTCCATGCTGCATTGGAGCTGGATAGGCTGTACATCAAGACATATTTTAATTTCTTGTTTTGTTTGATCTCCTGGAAATCTGCATGCAAGGGACAACTCTCTGAACAGTCCATTTACAGAAATTGTTTTCCTGTGTGGGCTGCAGGTGCCAAGCCAGGCAAGTATTTAGACTTTGACTTAAGTGTGGCTTTCAGGGATACAAATGAAGTACATGTCTCATTTTCAAGAGGAGGGTGGCTAAAATAATCAAAACATGTGCAGGGGCTTTGAGTCTTACCCTGGAGGTACCACACCAGGTGAGTGATCTCCTTTTGTTTCGGGGGCAAAACTGACACTTCCTGTTTGTAAAGCCCAGGGCACTTCTGGACAATTGTGCAAAGTGTGTTTTCTATGTCTCAGCTTAGTTTGAAACTTTTATTCCTAGGTCTCATAGCTTAGTACAGCTGTAACTATGGAATAATTTCTAAAGTGCTGCTTCTGGAGAGCAAGGGGAGGGATTAGGATGGATGAGGATGACTGCTGAGCAGTGGCAGAAAGTGGCAGCAGTGGCCTGGGTTTGAGAAGCAGAGGGGGGCAGCTTCCTTTGCAAAGCAGCATGTGCCAATTGGTTCAAGGTCTGAAAGGCAAGAAGGTTATTTATCATGTTTGTTCTGCTCTTTAGACACTTCTGCTGCTCTGCTTGTTGTCACCAATTGTCTGTGCTGTGAATGGCAGTTTTAAACAGCTGTGCAATTACATTATATTGGTTAGGGGTACCTCTGCCACAGAGCCTCAGGACAACACATATGCTCCTATTAGTGTCAGGATCCTGCTCTGGCTCTTAATCATCAGGCTCCACTGATTACAGAGGTCTTTCAAAGCAACCTCTCTGTCATTTAAGTTTTTGTGTCACGCTTTCCTATTTGGGTCTTTCTGCTTTTGTTGCAGGACCTGCAGGACAGATGGAGAGTGCTTTGCTGCACCTGAAGTCAGAAAATGCCTCATAGCCCTTGCCAGAGCAACAAAACCCAGTTAATTATTGCCAGGTAAGAAAAAGGAAGAGTGTGGATGCAAGAGCAGGCAGAGAGCACCCCGCTGTGGCTGAGGGGTCTCAGCTGGAAGGAGTGAGGATGGGAGAGCAAGGCTGGCTTCACCTGCCACCTGCAGCTGTGCAGGACTCCTGCAAAGGCTGCCTGGTGAGCTGAAGTTTCTGAGCCCCAATGCCCTTGCTCTGCCATCCTTCCATTGAATGTCTCTCCCTTCTAAAACTGCCATGGTTGCAGAATCCTGTGCATGACCTCCTGATCCACCAGTGATGTTCTGAATTTTGTACTATTTTGGGCAAACATACAACTCAGAACCCAATCTTTGTCTCTTACCCAGCCTACTGGCTTTGGTACATACCTCTGACACACAGTTTAGCTCAGTTTTTCCACACAGCCATAAAGCTGTCCTGAACAAGATTATTATTTCCATGCTTGCTGGTTCTGTTGCCAGAGTCTGGTCATCACAGTGTGAGAGCAGATGCCAACACAGGTCATATATCCAGCTGGGAGTGTGCAAGCTAAGGGGACAAGCTGCAATCAGTGAGAACTCACTACTGCTTCAGGGAAATAGGTGCTCTTACCAGCAAATAATGCAGCAGTCACTGACTGT
Organism: Oenanthe melanoleuca; assembly: GCF_029582105.1. NCBI lineage: Eukaryota > Metazoa > Chordata > Aves > Passeriformes > Muscicapidae > Oenanthe > Oenanthe melanoleuca. Next base: position 37,610,005 of record NC_079336.1, read on the forward strand.
CCCGTTTGGAAGAGAGAGCAATTCTGTGCCCTGAACTCTTTAGATTTACACATTAAGGCTATTTATATCTGCAGCTAAGATAGAGATATCTATTTATATCTGCAACTTTTGGGCCACAATGTCTTGAAGAGCTGTTCTCTTATCTTTTTTCAGGCCACTCCCATAAAAAGTAATATTTTATCCTTTATATAGCTTTAATTAAAGTATATAAATATATACTTTACCTTTGAGTCCTAGAATGTGTTACCAGCTTTTAGCTATAAAAAAACCACAAGTGAATCAGCTGCTTTCTGCTCTTAATCCATAAAATGCCTCATTTTCACAAGGAGCAGCAGCACCAGCAGCCTCTTCTGCCACTTTGGTGTCTCTTGTGCATTTCACACCCAAGTGCTGACTAAAGAAACACTCACATGTTATGAGCCAGTGTGCAGCAGTTCTGCTTCTGTAATGTTTTTTTAATCCTTCAACTTCTAGTTGTGGCTTATTATTTTCTTCTTAGCTTAGCAGCAAGTTCCTGACTTTCAGAAGAGCTGAAACTTCTGTAATTCTTTTTTATCTAAATTTTGCCTTCCCCAGTTACCCTCCCCCACACCTGTATAGACATTTAGTACATCAGTTGCAAATCGTGGAGAAACAGATAATTGAATATTCACACATGCAGAAACAACCCAGGCAGAATGTGGAACAATGTGGAAACAAGCGCGAAAAGAGGCGGCATCTGTTTATTGAAAATTAAAATGTAGAATAAATTAAGAGGGCAAGGTTTAAACACTTCATCTGCAGGCAGAGTTTGTAGGGGAGGAAGATTGCAGGAAGTTTAGTGCATAGACTGTGTATAAAGGACTTACGCAGTTCTATTTTTGCAAAATTAGGGGTTTTCTTCCCCCCAAGGACACATTATAGAGGGATAAAGTGTCCACATGAAGAATGGTTTTCCAACAGAGATTATTATATATAGCATTTCCACAGCAATGCCAGAATTAAAATGCTTAATGTTGCAATGCTTCAAGTACTGAAGAACAGAGTATTTTTAGCAATACCCTCAATTCATGTAAGCAAGTGCTGTACTAATTTTTCCACCAGTGCCTATGCAGGTCATGCTGGGCCTTTCTAAAACAAATAATGCATTTAGCAAATTTGCATTTTTAATGCCTGTTTTGGTGTCATTCTTCAAGGAGAAGGGTAGAGCCATGATAGTGCTTGATGGACTGACATGCAGTGAATTTGGTTGTAATGTGGAATTACTCTGCCTGTAAAGATACCATATCTATCCATAGAGGATCTGAGGTTTTACATTTTTTGTTGTTGTTCTGTACATACCTTTGCACTTTGTACATTATGCTTGCAAAAGGTTTACCACTTTAAAGCTGCTCAAGTAGACAAAAGCCATATCATAGTCATTCATCATAAAACAAGCTTAATTATGCTAGGACATATTGACACTGCATCAGATTTTTAATCTTCAACATAATTTCATAACCATTGCTAACAGATGGGCTGATTACACTGAATTTGAGTTTTAAGTAATAGTTAAAAATTCTAAAATATGATTAAACTGGAAATACCCATTGCATACATAATTTTCAAAAAGCTTCTGAAAGAAGGAAAACCAGAGCGCAGTAAAACCTCTGTTTTGTTTCCTGAGGGAACTATATTGCATTTAAGTGCAGAGTTACCAAAGTTCCTTAGAGGACCAAGCAGTTTATGTTACTGGCAGCTCCTATTCTGTTCAATTCCAACAGATAAACCAGGACCTTACTCTTTCCATAGGTCTGCTGCTCTATTCCAGCATAAAAGGTGTGAATTTTTCTTTTTCAGAAGATCTTTTATTAGAGCATTTACCCTACCCGGTTTTTTTTTCCATTGAAAATGAAAGCAAAGAGCAATTTCAATTAGCATGTTTCTGCTCTTAAATAACAATAAAAAAGTAAAATTCTTATGAAATAGAGGAACAGCTTTGTGGGATTAATGGAAGTCAAATGTGAATTCTGAACAGAAGGGTTTGGTTTTTTTTTCATGTTATCTTGTTAAGGTTACTAAAGGAAAGATAAGCCAGACTTCCCTCTGCCTGTCATTGTTCATCATGTGCTGGACATGTGTTTCATATCACAGGATGATAATGGGTCAGAGGTGATTGGTATCCTGAATTCTGGAATAGGGGAAATATAAAGATTAAATACTGTCTATTTAGATCTCAGTTCTATACACTGCAGGGAAAAAAGGGTGCTTAGTATATATACACACATGGTCCTCTTATATCCTGGAACAGTCCTATGGCCAAGGAGATCAGTGTGGAAAATTCTAGCAAGGCTCACAATGACTCTATTTCAGACAGGTCTCCCATCACCAGTATTAGCATTTCCAAACAAAAGGACAATCTTGTTGCAGACTGGGTACCAGGCTTTAGGGCAAGAAAAAGCATTCTGAAATGAAAAGTTTTAACAAAACTCTACTGACAAAAAGTGATTTTATAGTTATGAGTAATTAAGATGTCTGCTGGTAAGGCTGTGGTGGAGTTTATTCACAGTGGCTGGTATGGGGCTGTGTTTGGGATTTGTGCTGAACACAGGGTTGATAATATAGAGATGTTTTTGTTATTGCTGAGCAGGGCTCAGAGCCAAGGCCTTTTCTGATTTTTGCACTGCTGTGCTGGTGAGGAGGGGGCTGGGGGTGCTTGAGAGGAGTCACAACTGGAACAGGTGACCCAAACTGACAAAAGAACATTCCAGACCATGTGACATCATGCTCAGTACATAAAGTGAGGGGAAGGAAGAGACATTTGGAGTGATGGGTTTGTCTTCCCATGTTATGTGCTACAGTGTTACCTGTGATCCTGCAGTCCTGGGGAATGGCTGAACACCTTCCTGCCCTTGGGAAGCAGTGAATTCATTCCTTGCTCTGCTTTATTTGCTTGCCATTCCTATTTATGGCTTTTGCCTTCCCCATTAAACTGTCTTTGTCTCAACCTTTCAACTTTCCCCCTGATCTCACTGGTGGGGAAGCAGCTGTGTGGGCTGGGGTTAAACCATAACAATATTCAAAATAGCTTAATACCACTAACTTTGCATTATATAGATGGGTTTGAATGAGGAAATTAGGTGGTTTAGGTACTCTAGCTACAATTTTATTTTCAGGATGTTTTCACAATCAGTTGCAGAACTTACAGTTGCAGGAAATGTCCATCTGTGCAAGCAGTGTTCTTTTTAGACAAGGTACTGGGAGACACCCTTGCCCTCCTATAATAAACCCCCCTACAATGAGTAGCAATCTTCAACTGAGTGAGGTTGCCAAGAGCCTCATCTTACCTGAACTTCAGTATTTCCAGGGACAAAGTGTCTGTCAACTCCTTGAGCAACCTGTCCCAGAGTTTCACCATCCTCATAATGAAAAAAATTTCCATAAATCTAGTCTGAATATACTCTTTTTAAAACCAAACTATTCAATGTAAAATAAGGTAGAAAGGTTTAATTTAAATAACGTTTATTGCTTAAGCAGCCTTTATACAGACAGCATCTAATAAATAATAATTTTTGTTTTTAGCTTTTAGTTTTTTTCTCTATTTCAGTTAAAATCAGCATTTTCTTCATTCCTCCTTAACTGGTTTTGGACTGCTCTTCTGGTGTATGCTTGGTAGGTCAGCATAAACTAGCACTCTGCAAGTCTTCTTCTCATTAATACTACTGGAACTATCAGTCACATCTGCAACTGTCCATACCACCCATCAGATCACCCATTTGGCAATGGTTAATGACTATGATGCAAAATGCCTTATTTCTGTTTGTATTAATTTTGTGACAAAGAATAATCATTTACAAACTGTTTAAATTAGTTTCTCATGCACCAGGAACTGCTGTGCATTTACATAAAGTCCTGTTGCTTTTTCAGAAACCTCCAACCACTACAGCTAGTATTAAATATGCCTTTAATAACCTACTAAACACATCATTAAATGCTAATATCTGCTCTACCCTTTAAAATCACAGTTTTTACTTTCAGGAAGTAATACTACAGTCAGACATTTGTTCTGGGATCTACTGTGTGGTAGGACTCAAATTTCAAAGGCATCTCAATTATTTTCACTTGGAGAGGGGTGTTTTTAATTTTTAAAAAAAAAAAGCTTTTCAGAAGCAGAATCCTCCTGGGATGAATAAAACTGCCAGGTACATAAGCTTATGAGAAGCTACAATGCAAATTCAATAAGTCACTTTCATAATGAAAAGAACCTCCATGTTCTGCACTATTAAGTAGCCTAAAGAGGCTTTTAGTTACTGCATTATCTGAAGTACCTGTAGCTGATTTAGGCAAGAAGATTATCTAGTTTGACTTGATAACATTACTGTAACGAAAGGGAAGCTGCTCTGAACAAGATTTTAGGGATTTTTGTGGAGGTATCAGACATAAAAATAATTTTTCCTTCCCGTTAACGTTGTAAAATTAAAATGTGAATAACTTTAAAAGTAAGAGCCTGCTCACTGGTGTTGCCATTAATGGCAAACCCACTCCAAAGTCCAGTAAGTAGTTTCAGAAATTTTCAGAAAGCTTCAGGGTTATTGAGGGAAGTGAAAAGTGTGGCTATCACAGCCATTAATGAAAGTTTCCTGAGCACTTTAAAAACCCAAAAAATAGACGAAATTACAGAGCTAGATCCACCCTGGAAAGACCTATAACACAGCAAAATATTTGAAAGAACCAACTTCCCCAGCAAACAGGAATAGCCTATCATCAAATTATGAGTATTTCAATTACAAGTCTATCCTCCCTTTCCCTCCCACCTTTCCCACCTAGTCTAAGTGGATAACTAATAATGTCATGACTAATTAAAAGACTATTGGGATCCCTGGAAATTACAGGTCAATTTTAAGAACATAGCATTGAAAAGGAAGGGAACAGGAAATCTTAACCTGCCTTTTCTTGTATTACCCACAAAGAAAACAGAGAGGTTTTACAAAGGAATATAAAATACTGAAATGTTTTAATACAGGTGGAAGTTAAAGACAGCTATATACATTCTGTGCAATATAAACATATTTTAAAAAAAAGCTCTCTCTTAACACAAGCTTTATCACACTGGCTCAACCCCTGGTGAATGCACTGCATTCAACAATTTGAGTACTAGAGAGCACACGTTTTTCCTATTCTACTAAAATAATAAATTAGAAATTACAAAATTATGATTTTCTTAAGAACAGACTGAATAAGATTTTCAAAAGTACATTAAGAGGGACAGGTCTCATTCAATGTGAACTAAGTTGTGAAATTCTTTGAAATCTTGTCTTGTGTGTTGTAATATAGGCTCTGTTTATACAGATATTTGATTATGTAATAAATTAGCTTTCAATCTTTCTATTGCTGTTCATCAAGATATTGAGTCAATCTTCAAATGCGTGACAATAATAAAATACCACAGTTTTTTTTAAAATTAATACATAAATTGGGGGAAAAAACAACCACAAAATGGATACATGTATTTCCATTGTAAAGACAAAGAATTTGTCTAGTGTGTCATAGTCTGCAGTTTTAGGTACCAATAATGTCATAACGTCCAAGAGGAAAGGATTAAACACCAGCACACTACTGATCTGTCTCATTTTCCAGTTTTTGTATCTCATTTTGTCCAGCCTCTGCAAGGTGAGATAAGAGTCTCTTATAGGCTTCTCTGTTGGGGAGGAAAAAAACAAAACTTATGACATGTTACTTTAACAATCTCACACATCCTAGGAGTAAAAGTGTGTAATTCCCAAACACAAAAATATCTATTTTGTAGATATTGGGATATTACAACATGGTGATTTCCCCCCATCTATTCAATTGCTTTGTTTGCTGTGATTCTTTAGCATAGTCAGATCAGATGAAGAATAAGGACTGCACTGCTTATGGCTAGAAGTGCAGTAAAGCTGCTTTGCAGCCTGCTGTGAAATGCAAGTTCCTTATTTAAAAACGTGGAGTTTCCAAGGCCTAGATGATATTAGCATTCAGATTTGATGATGTTTGCTCTCTCATTTCTGCCTAAGCAACCCTTGTGACTCACAGCACGGTGATGTGAGCCCTTCACACTTGGGTGCAGCCCAGCACTGACAGATACAGACCACCATCCTCAACCAAGGACAATGACTGTTTTAAAACAAACCTGGAATTGAGAAGGGAACTGTCACTCAAGTGGATTTTCCAGAAGAGTGCGTATGTCTTGATGAGACACTTCACCTTAAGTTCATTCTAATACTCTCCAACCCAGACAATGTAATTATTGTTAAAGTACTACCTCTGACATTTGGGTCTTTTCTAATTACCTATTTTTGTCATGAAATACTAACTTGAGCAAACAAAACTGCAGTTTTCATACTAGTTTCTTGCAATAACAACACTGGGACATCACCACTATAAGCATTTAATGCAACTTCTGAACCTTACTTCTTTTATAGATATGGATTTGCACTTTAATGTCAACAGTAATTGCACTGAATATGTTAATATCATGTTATTTAGAGTCTGGGACTGAAGAGAGAAAATCAGGTGTTCTTGAAGAGAGAAAATTAGTGTTCTTACAATAAAATGCTTGTGGATCACCTCAGGCTGCTGGGTAATGGAGCATATTCTAAATACAAATTACTAATAGAAAACATTTACAACAGATTAGATAATATATATGTGGTTTAAGTGATGAGGATAAGAAAATGTAGCTCTTCAGTAATCTCCAAGCATGTATTTCAGGAATCTCAAACAACCTCAGTATTTTGTAGATAATGGGATGAATATTAACAGTATTTAACAAAAGCAAAACAAAAATTTTAGCTATGAAACACATCATCAAAGGATGAAAAGCAGGAAATCCTGCATATAACAGTACATCAGGCTGACCCTGAGACAGCCTTTCCTGGACACCCTCAACTCTTCTAAGTTTAGATTGTGAGAGAGCTCTTGATATTAAGTTGGGGGGTATTTATTTTCCAAGCATCTCAGACCATACCTGATTATATTACAGTTTCACATATGACCCATAAAGTCCTCTAAAACAGGGACTAAGAGGAAAATTCTTTGAGTAAGGAATTCTTAATTCTGCTTTGCAATATACAGTGTAGAGACAATCTGGCTTCACATAAATTCTACTCTAGTCTGAGGACCCTAATTTCTAAAAATCTCTGGAAATATTTAGCAAATACAGATGGCTTAAAACCATGAAAGGCTTGAGTTGAGGGAGATTTCTGGCTGTAAACACCTAAAAATCACTCATTTTTGAGTGTCTGTGATGCTGTCTTAACATTGCTTTCTTTCAACAGAATAAACCTCTACTATTAATTGTTAAAAAACAATACTAAATGAAAATCAAACCTCTGTGCAGCATTTCTTCCAAGGCCTTGTTTGTGCTCAGAATCCTTCAGAGACTGAGTGATTGTGGGGATCAGGCTGGTAACTAAAGTCTGATCCAAGACTGCCACTGTTTCCAGTATGCTGAAAAGCCGGTGATCATAGACAGCAGTGTAGTCCTGGATGAACTGCCTGGGGGGATACAGGGCCACTTAATGCAGGGTCAAAACAGATGCAGAGAACATGCCAGCAATAACTGAAGAGTCTAATCAGAACAAGCAATCTGCTGCATAGAAATTTTCATATTGTTACCCTGGAATACTCTACCTGGAATACTTTCTCTAAACAAAGCCATGGTTTTGAAGCCTAATGCTAAAATTCCACACATTTATTTTCAAGTAATTTGGCAGATTCCACTGCTGTTTCACCAGGACTGCCTTGTTCCAGAGCATTTTACTACATAAGGTGTGTGAGTGCAAAACTAAACCATATATTTCTTATTTAATAAATAATAATTGCAATAAAAAGTCTAACAAAACAAGAGTTTTAGATTCAAATTTGCAGAAACAATGTTGGCATTTCTTATAAAGCTCCCCTGGATCTTAAACAGGGCAGATCATTGGATGGAAGCACATTCATTTGCCTGAGGAGCTGAGGCCTTTAAAGCTCACAGATTACATTCAAATCAAAATTAGCACCTAGGAGTGAGACATCTCATAAAAGTGATGTATCACATACAGACTGGCATTCCCACAAACTCCCATTCTTTCAGCGAGTCCCTCTCAAGGCTTTCACCTAGACCTAGCCCAATACAGCAACAGTGCTTAAGGGCTGTAGGATGTCTGGCTGCCAGGTCATGCAGCTCTTCTACTGTATCCATGTGAGACACAGAATTCATTTTGCAGAACTATGAAATAAGGATAATTTACATTATAATCTATTATTGTAACAAAATCAAATAAAAAAAAGCTAAGCTTGTTATGTGAAGACTATCTGCACTTCAAATTAGGCATGCACATCTTTCACAGCACCATCAGCATTCCCAAGGAGTTTTTCCCATCACAGGAGCAACACCTCCCTACTATATGCCTCTCAAAACAGCACCTCATCCATGAGGAAGCAGGTATGTCTCTCACTTCTATTTTTCTGCTCTGGCTTTTTGGCAAAGCAGTGTTCAAATCCAGTGCCAAAAGTTCCATTACTAAAATACCACAAACAAGCAACAATGCAGCATGTTAGGGTAATTACTTATTTTAAGAAAACATGTTTACTGTCAATTGGCTTGCAGCAGCTTTGCTGCCAGTTGGCATATTTTCTGGTTACCTAAACACAGAAGTCAGCTGGGTGGCATGCTCTCCTCCTGACCCTGCTTGGCAGCCTTCTACCATGTACTGTACAATGTCTGTAGATATTTTTTTAACTGCAAAAGAAAAAATCACAAGATTCACACAGAGCTCTTGAATTGACCATCTGGAGAATGTCTTTCATGAAGACAAAAAATTTTAAATGAGAAAAGAAAAGGATTTCATCTTTCTTTTATGTAAGTGAAATGATTGAGAGAGCACTTAGATTTGCTATAAAGAACAGAATGAGTTACAGGTTTATGCAGAAGTCTTATTTTCACCACCATTATCCTTTAAACAGATTTTTAAATACACTGTGGTCTTTTTAAGTTAAAGCCAAGAGATATACATTTAGAGGAAACAGAGGATTTATTTAAATGTAAGTTCTGTTTATATTCTTTAAGCATTCCTATTTGATTCAAAAGAAAGATAGTCACAGCATTATATCCTGCTCAAAGCTATGTGGATCTATTCTGTACTTTCAGTGGTGGAGATTGTTCTGAAATGCACCTGAACTGTTTTTTTAAGGGAAAAAAAGCCCTAAAAAACCCAACAACCTCCCCCACTGTTTTCTCAATAATTGTTTCCAAATAAATACCAAGTTGCAAGATACAGCTCTTCCTTTATAAAGGTGAAACTGGGCTGCAAGGACTTTTCTAGAAGGGTGCAGCAGAGCCCTGTCCAGACAGGCAGGGAGCTGGTGGCTACAGCAGGACAGGTGGCTGGTGTAGCTGGTGGCTACAGGACATCCAGGTCATTTCCTGGCACATGGCAAGGTGGGTACTCAGCTTTCATGGCTGAGTTTATTTCAGATATGGCTGTGATGGCAAGAGGAGGAAGAAAGTTGGTGATGACTGAGCCAATTTCCTAAGCACATCTTGTCCTTGAAACCATTATAGACCAGAATCAAACAGTACTTTATAAGAGAAAACTCCCAGTAGAAGTCAGAGGTGAATCCAAATTTTGCTTAATGCCTCTCTAGCAGCAAGAAATGGAAATTTTGAGCTCAGGTACATTTGTTATACAATGGTGGTGTGAAAAGAGTGCTTCATTCTTTAAGTAGCTAAAAATAAAGATGTTCTTGCTATAAAACAAAGCATGCTAAAAGAAGAAAGAAAACTCAAAAGTACCTTCAGAGACCAACATGCTACTTTTAATCCATGTATGCCTCTATGGGGAGAACATACACTAGTCTTATTTGGTCTCAGAATTTTAGGTGGAAGAATTCCACAATTGCTAATGGAGAAGATTATGTGGGAAGGATGGGGAAAAACAAAATGCCTTCAGATTCCTGAGAAGTTGAATCAGTTCATTAGAAAGTTAAATGAGGCAGGACTTCTCTGCCTGAGAGACAGAAGTCCCAGACCAGTTAATGCAAAAATAAAAAAAGCCTCATCCAGTTTAGCTGGCCAGATTGTTTTATTCACCTCATCTGAGAGTCTTAAATATTGGAATGAAAGCAGTGCAGAAATCTTGCAGGTGTGGAAAGGTGTACTTAAAGCAAACAAACAGCTCACCTTGCAGCTCATTAACCAGTACCAAGCACTTCAACACAGCTGGGAGAACCAAGTCGATGTCACACAGTTCAATGCTCTGAGTTCTCTGAAGTACTTGAAGAATGAAAGCAAGAACAGAGGCCAAGCGAGGAGGTGGAGCATGCCCTTTGAACTGCAGGTAGTTTTCCCTGGGAAGACATGGCAAGCCAGAACAAAGTCTATGATTTAGGGGTTTTTTCCATGCAATGCAAGCACCATATACCTTAAAATAACTGATATTTCAGCAGGAGGCCTATTACATAGATTTCTATCTTTATCTAGGCTCAAATAATGGCTTCTATTTGTCTTAGCCATAGCAATGACTACCAGTTTGTCAGAGGACAGTGATATCTTCTGACTCCTCAGAGAGGAGTGAGAAATAAGAGCCATTATAATTACAGTTAAAAACCCAAGTGTGACTATTAAAAGTTAAATTGGTAGCTTCATAATATAATTGAATTCACGAAGGAATCAAGATTTTAAAATCCTAAAACAATATGAATAATAGTTATTATTTAATTACATTATTTAGCTTTATGGGCTTTTGCAAACTCACAATCATACTTGTGATAACAGCTCTGTTGTTACACTGGTACTGTTATTTGATTTTTGTCAACAGTATGTTTTTGTAACAGGACAGCCAATGACTGATTTTGTTCTGTCAGAATTAACACAAACATCTCCAATATAAAATCTGGCACAAGGATAAAAGGTGACCTGTCAATCTGCAACAAGAACAAATTTTAACATCACACACATGGAGTGTTCCAATTTTAACACCTTGATTTGTTCATTTTCCACAAAAGAATACAAGAATATGAACTGCTGTTGGTTTGGCACCACAAATTAATGGAATCTGAAGACAATAAGTCACACAGGTGAAAGAGAACACAGCATTTATTCATCAGTCAGCAAGAACATTCCTAGAACCTTCAAAAAAACCTTTTAAGATATTTAATATTCGGTACTGTTATCTACTTGGACAAGGCATACATAGCAATGCATCAATTAAAAACTAGCATCCTTATTAAAAACTCAGGAAAGGGTGCTTCTACAACTTCTACAATGTAACATGACTTTCTGAGCTCTGCATACTTCAGAGCACTGGTGTGACTTGGCAAATGAAAGCTGTGGCACCCACAGTTCTTGTATCATGTGGTCTTACTTTAATATAAGCAACTCTGAAATCTTGTCTCTCTAATTACTCTGAAAATTTCCCACAATTTTTTCAGTGTGTTCTTCCAGTACAACAGCTCTCTGACCCAGACAATACAATCCTGATGGTGTGGCTCCCTTTCCTCTCTGCAGCAGCAATACATTCACTGCTTTCATATGGCAAAGTGGTGAACAAACTGCACCTATTTGTGCACAGACACCGTGACTCCCCCATGACCACCCAGCAGTTTGCAAACCAGAGTGCTGCTCAGTTCTAACACATTCTTCCCAGATCACTAAGGAATGTTTCACATCTTAAAAATCACCAAGTGCCATTACACCTTCAGAACTTTCCACTCTCAATCCCCATGTTCACACATACATGCACACATTCAAAAATAACTTTAATAAGATGACGAAGTTTGTCAGAACTAAGATTGTGAAATCTTAATTCACTCCATTAATATGTGATAATGCAGGCTTTACTTACAAGATTGCCTATGTATTTACCCAAGGTCAGCTCTAACATTCTTTTTCTGATCAACACGTATACCCACTCTTTACCAAACAAAGATCCAATTACAGTGGATATAAGCCTGTATTTGAGGGGGTTTATATCCTTTCCCAACGTGGACAAAAAATACAGGTTGTTCACTATTCTGCAGTACATAAAACCAAGTGCCAGCCTCTCAGCAGCAGGAGCACAGATTTGTAGCTGCTGTTGACATCATGCAAGCAGTGACAGCGCAGTGAACAAATCCTGTCTCCATGCCCCTCTGTCTTCCTCTTCCCACACCTGCAGTCTTCCATGTCCCCAGGGCAATTGGCACACCTGTGTATGTATGCCCTGACACTTAGAGCAACAAGGCCCTACATGCACAGGTAACTGAGGTAGCTCTAAGCACTACAACTCTGTGCCCCTAAATACAGCCCAAGACACACGTGATGATGTCTATAGGAGCATAATTTTCCTAGAAAATGACTTGCTTTTCATGTGACCTGCTGCAATATATTTTCTTGTGGCCTAGGACCTTCATCCTTAATTTCACTCTCACAAATTTTTCCAATTTTACTCTACTGATATTTAAACACTGTCCTTCCTTTGCTCCCTGCCCAGCAACTCCCATGCTCTTCCAAGAGCCCCAGCTGAGAGGAAGGCAGAGCCTGAGCTCATCAGCTATTTGTGAAATCTGAATCTGAAACCTCAGTGAGTGATGTTTTATACTCCACAGGTTCTTACCTTATGACATGCAAAGTGGTCTTCCGGAGGTGGAGCAGCTGGGGGGCTGTGATGGAGCTGCCTAAAGCAGAGAGCAGAGGATGCTGTCCAGCACTGGGCAAAGTTGGGGAGGAAGGGAGAAATCGTCCAAAGTAATGTCGGATAATGCTCCCAAGGAGTTGATTTAAATAGGCACCCTGTGTTTGGGACTGACAACATATGAAGGACAGGCCCTGTTGAAGAAAATTTTAGAAAGGAATTGAATAAATTTTTACCAATACAATTAAATGAATCTTTAAGAACTGTAGGCTAAATACTCACTATATGCTATGTAAACTGCTGCACACAGAGTAACTATGCCTGACAAATAAGCATCACTGATTTGCTGCATATATGATGATCTGCAAATGAAGACTGAGGCAGGCAAGGCTTGCAAAGGAGAGAAAAAAATCTTTCACTACACTAATATATTGGAAGATAAGCTTTGAGACATGCAAGCTCCCCTTCAAATTCAACATAATTGGAATTTCAGACCTGAAAAAGCTTCTGCGCCTAAAAGCTTCTCACTTCTGTTTTCAATCCTGTACATGGTCTAATAAAGTATGTAAGTTAGGTAAGATTTAAGATGGAACAGAAAGAATAAATACCTCATCTACGTGTAAAGGACCGTGTGAAATTTTTGTATAAATGATATAGAAGAATAATGAGCACTTAGAATTGAGCTCCAATAAGAAAAGGTTTCCTCGTAGTATGAACAAATTAGGGTAAATTAGGCACCATTTATAAGGGATTTAGAGGAGGTTTTAAACTCTGTTTAAGATAAGGCTAAAACTGCTGTGATTTATCCAATATAAGCTATATTGATCCAGAGAAAAATCTATAATGGAAGTACTTGCCCAGAAAGTGCTTATCTGAACTCTACCTGTAGTTATAGAACATATATATGGTTCATCCCTGAAAAAAAGAGTAGTATTCTTACAGGAATAGGTTCCCATAAAAGAAAGTTAAGATCTTGTTTCCTTCCCCCTCCTCTGATTACTGAGAGCAAGAAGAACAAATCAGTAAGAAAAAAAATAAAAAGGTCTCGTGATCGCCTATCTCAAGGGTCACAGTCAGCAGCACAAACAGAAGCCTCTTGAGAACTCAGTTTTCACAATAGTTTTGTCCAACAAGAATAATGGTGTAAAACAAGGTCAAGCACAGAGCTCCCTAGACAGCAATTTCAACAGTACTTCAAACTTCCATTAGCATTGCAATCCAGACTCCAGTTTCAGTAGGAGGAGTATCTGTCTGAATATTTATGGTTGCTGAGGTAAACTAATGCCCCTAACAGATCAAGTCAAGCTGCTTTTGTTCCCCAGCTATGGAAAAAGTGTATTTCTGTTGTTTTTTGTATAGGAGTCCCTCCCCGAAACACGTTCATCTATTCCTGTCTGTGTCAATGTGACAGAACATTCAGAAAAAAAAAAAAAAATAAAAGCAGGCTGAGGCACAGCTGAGGGTCCTGAAATGAGGAGTTCCCACTTTTGGTTCCACAGTAAACAAATACAGGAAACATGAGATTTCAAGAAATGAGGTGCCTGAAGACTTGCTCTTGGCGGCTCTCTTGAATGCAGATTTGGGTTGAGGGTTTTACCTCAACTACTTCTAGGGCTCCTTGATAATTCTGGCAAGTCTCAATGATAAAAAAACACTTCCTGAACTGAGGCTTTGAGTAAAACTTCAGATTTTTCTCCTCCTTTTGTGAAGAGTAATAGAGTAAATATGTATGTAAAGAATAAGAGAGTAAATTATTGTAGGAAAAAGCAGCTGCTGCTGTATCAGAATTCTTAAAAAAAGAAGTCTGCTACTTCTTGGCAAGAGATGACAGACTATTTAGTATGTAAACTTAAGTGTTTAATGTTTTCAGTAAGATACTGCAGCAGGCATAAAGAGTTGCCTGTGCTTTCTGTAGTAAAGCTCATACAAAAAGACAGAATGTATCCCATAATCCAAATATCGGAACTGGCACTCTTAAGACTCTAGACTGTTTTAACCCTAAAAGAACCCCAGACATCTATGACAGTGTATTAAGTTATCTGATAGAAGGGACACAAAGAATATCACAGCCTTACAGAGGATACCTGCAGGAACACATCAAGAATGCAGCACCTCTGAAGAACTAGCAATGACAGTTGCTAAAATGAGACATTTCTTCAAACTGAGGATCAACAAATGATACACAGTATCAAGAAAAAAACCCACATCTGTTATTAACTGTAAGAGTTACTGTTTTTAAGAATGATCCTAGAGTTATTAACTAGATGCAATAAAAAGAAAATAATATTGGAATTTAGGTATCTGAAGGAATGCTGACTAATTTTTACAGGTCTAATAATTTAATTTGAAAGTGAGCTAACAAACCCAGCCTGATCCTTCATAAAAGCATCTTAATCTTTTGAGTTGAAATAAATTGATTTGGAAACAGCACCCCAAAAAATTAGAAAATAACTTGCATTTCTCTCTTGGACAAAAAGGTCTACTGACTTCAGGTCAACACTGTGTTCTTTATTTTGGACTCCTCCTTTTCCTTACAAAGTGCAGAGAGCAACAGACCTGCACAAGGTCTGACACCATATCCCAAGTGGCACATGGCATAAATTACCAACCCCGCACAGTAGCTGCAAATCTCCAGCTACAATGGCACAACATCCTAAGTAGTGCTGGCCAAGGATGTGATTGTAAGGTAATCACACAGAAATTTCTTCTTTTAAATCCCACCAGTAATTAAGAGAGATGAAGGGAGCTACCATTCAAATGAGAGAAAAAAGAAACACACGTGCAACTGGACTGCAATTCTGGACCAGAGATTTGAAATCAATCACATCAGACCCCCAGGACAATCCCTACAAAGCAGATGGACTATAAAGGGTTGATAGAGCTGCTTTCTTTTCCTTAACTATGTTCTTTAGCCATCTTCTGAGGTTAAGATTTAAAAAAAGGACATTATAAGGTGAGCAGAGAGGCATGACATCATCTACTCTTCATTTTAGCAAAAAGGCAACTGATTCCTGTGTGTGTTCACTGCAGGAGCCTTTTGTGGCCAGAGCTGCCTCTTCTGATTTATCTGTATATCTGTAAATCACCTGTGGAGAGCAAAGAACCGATTAGTGTGGATTACTGGAACTATTCACTGCAGAAATGCCAAGCTACCTAATGATGACTTACACTGTAAGTCCTGCTGTTGGAATAAATCTTCTGCTGTCCACCAATTAATGTTGTACAATTCCTATTAAATACATATTATAATTCATGAAATGTATTAATAAGCTTGCTCAAATATCAGACCACAGATGTGGCTCATGGGAGGGCTTTTAAGGTCTGATCTCTGACAAATGCTGAGCCTACACAGAGCCATTAAAATCACTGGGAAGTGTATGTGCCAAGCACTACTCAGAATGAAGCTCTTTTGCCATTCTCAGTATTTAGACAGAAATCAACAAATCTCCTGTATTTGGACCGGATTAACACAGATAAATCAAGCAGGGTACCTCACCTTCCCCATGATTAAGCATACTGTATTCCATACACCCACACTGTATTCTGCAAGATATATTTAAACTAGTATTTCTTCTCCAAAACAAGTTTCTTCCACTGCTTCAGTTCTTTCCCATATTACTGGTAAATGTGTACTAAAATTCATCCCAATCATTCTCCAAGAAATCCATCAAGAGCAATATTGCTCTGAAACTTCCAATGGTTGATTTTAGCAATCCACTATCACACAAATCAACTCCTTTTTGCAGCAGTGAAATACCTATGGTTAAATTTTACATATCTCACTATCTGATACTTAGGAACAGTCCCATACAATTGTAAAATGGCTGTTCATTCACATTCTTAGTACTTTACTTTCCAAGGTCAGCCATTCAAACAATTCTGAGGGCAAATTTTACATTGTATCTCAATAAAAATCTTTCTTAGGTCATAAGATATTATCAAAACAGATGTACAGTGAAAGAACTAGTACCCAGACAGTAACCCTTTAGGTAAGATTAAAAAAAAACCTGAAAAATTAATTTAAAAGTTGCTAGAGGTAAGCTATTTTGACAAGGCAGCATCAGTGACTGAGTTTGAAAAAAAACTTCTTGATAAGCTCTCTGTATAGTAGAGACCAGACCAGCTGCCCAAAAACTGTCAAAAGGCAGGGGCATAGCTCAAAGTTCTATAACAAGTAAACACAGTCAGTCTGAACTGAGGAGAGAGAAATGCAACATCCAGTCTTAATCAGTGCCTTTGACAATTATGTGTGCTTGTGTAAAATTAAACAAATAAATTTGTGGGTTTGGGTGGTGAAGAATGGTGGGATACAGTCATTGGTTCTGACTAATTGTGTAGTAATAAATTACATTGTGTGGAGAGAAGAAGCTTCGTATGTTGTCCTAAAAGATGAAAATATTCAGGAATTCTATAGGATTTAATAAAATTCCTGCATCAGTGAATATATCTAATAAACTGCTACTAGGACTGACTTCAAACCCTTTTAAAACCCACAAAAATGATCAAGAAAACCACATCAAGAGTACCTGCTAAAAATTCTGGGAAGAGGGAAGTTTTTTCAGGTCATTGCTAGCAAAACTAAGATGTTTTTTGAGAACTGAAGTAATTTTTTTGGGCAAAGCGGGAGAAGCCCACACTGTAGAAATGGAAGAAGAAAAAGAATATGGAGCCTGGAACTTTTCAGAAGACTAAAGAAGAAAAAAGCAATGAAAGGCTGCTGAGTAGAAATTCTACTCAAGCACTTTTATACTTTCTCACATACACTCTTTTATCACTTTTCTGATATGCCCATTTGGGTTTTTTTTTGTTTTTATTTTTATTTTGTGAGGCTAGTTACTATTTGATTCAAGTTATAAATTCCTATTCACAGAACCATTAAAGCAAATTAAATGGGAATGCATATGGTGGTGGAAGAGAATGAACGTAGCCTTAAGTCAACTGTGAAACAATAACCTGAGATGCCAGAGAGTCCCTAGAATCCATTCAATCTCAAATGATCTCAGAAGAGCTTTTCTTTGTTGTTGTTTTTAAACTCATCTTGAAATATTTTTGGTTTTTGTTGATTCTAATTCACAATTTTTCCAGTTTTCCACATAAAAGGAAGCATTTTTGAATAAATGAAGCATTTTGAAACACTTAAAAATACAAACAAAACAAAATCAAGTGATGTTTACAATGTCAAAACTGCATTGTTTCACAATACAATCCTGCAAAGTAGTGAGTTAAGATTGCAATCAAAATGAAGACTTAAGAGAGAAGGGAAAATGGTAAGCAAAAAAGACAAAGATTTACAAGGAAAACATGTCAACTTATTTCTTTTCAAAATACAGTCTTTTTCTCACCAGCAGGAATTAGTCTCATTCTACAACATCAACAAGCCTTACAGAGTTTCAAGAGTGACAGGGTAACTGAGGGAAGAGTAGGAGGAATAATGGGGAAGAAGGTTTTAATTATGTAATCATGAACAGCAGGAACCTGATTTAGCAAAACATATTCTCCTAGTATTAAGACAAACCAGTGGCATGATGCACCAAGGATTTTCTTTTGTTCATAAGAGCAACAAAACAAAGGGCATCTCATCTACAACTATCTACAGTTAGCCAAGTCAAGGATGATTTAAAATATTTGTTTGCTCTGTCATCTTAACAATTTTCTCACTACATATTATGATTACTTGATGCACTGTTTGAGAAATCTGTTACATTGGAGACGAGTGTAATCAGCAGGCTGGCTAAAGGTTTTCCATATGCAGTGACCAGACCAGAATCTCTGGAGTGTAACACAGCTGCCTGCAATGAGGAAAGCTAAAGGGGTGGCAATTTTCCTTCCACTCCTGTAAGAAGAAAAGAACCTCTCTCACTGCTTCGGTAAATTCAGAAAATGCTTGTTCCAACTAGGGAAAAAGAAAATATCCTCTGCAGTATTAGATCTTCTTTCCCTGAAGATTGATTTGTGTGCTGATAATAGAGCTGAGATATTTACCTGGAGATAAAGAGGCAGGCTTTCCTGAATGGCAGAGAGCAAAGCCACAGGCAGCTCCTTGTCCTGCTGGAGCACAGAGTGTGGCAGCAGTAAGCAATCCACAATGCGAAACAAGAGCTGCTGTGCCTTGGAAGTGGCCAGTATTGCTGCACAGAACTTTACTAGACATCCTGTTGAAAAAAATTCAAAAATCCCAAAGCAATTTACGGTTAGGGAAAAATTAAGAAAGCCTAAAGAAGCAATTATCTTAAATTACATAATTTGAGGGTAGCAAGAACAACTGAATTCTCACTCCTATACTCATTCCATGGCATCCTGTTAAAAAATCCCAGTCAAAACAACTCAAAAGTCCACTTACAGTTCATCAAAATAAAATACTAAATTGATTCAACACATTACAGTTAAATTTTTTTGGCAAGTGAAGATGCTTTAGGAAAAGGACAGCAATGCTAAAGGAAAAGTCTCTTAGGTCCCTGAGAAAACTTAGCTAAACTTGATCCATAACCCTACTGCAATCAGCACACATGCACTTAAACATTTACCTTGCTCTGTGCATTCATCCCTTTTGCAGAGAAATGCTGCCTTTGCCTTCCCTTCACATTTGTCTACCTCTGTGGCAACACCACCATCAGCAACTACTCACACAGCAATTTTATGTTAGCATTAATTTTAAATTAAATTTAAATTAATGCATTTAATTTCAGCAGATTAAGAAGACTGAGGGGCAACCAGCTCCATTAAACCAGCACAGTCTTGCCAGGTCTTTGTGGGCTCTCAGTTCACAAAGAGAGAGTCTCAAAGAACATCTTTCTTGTTTTCAGCACAATATTCTATCACTTGCTCAGCTTTGAGCCAGTTTTAAGATTGTTCTTTTAACTTGCAAAAAAAAAAAAAAGTAAAAAGGTGTTGATGTGTAAATACCCCAGCTTTGAGAAACATCTTTATTGCAGGTGAGGTATAATTTTTCTTGAAAAACTAACTCTATATTCAGAAGTGCTAATACTCAAAACACACATTAAAAAAACAAGATTAATATGTAGACATTTTCAACTTTACATTTTATTAGAGGCAATAAAAAGTTTGCTGGGTTGAAAATACAGGAATATCCCAAGGAAACATGTTTAAGACTTTGAAAATAATGGACAAATCAAAAGTAGGCTGTTACAAGATATTATTAATCTATAAAAGTCATTCATTATCATCTCTAAAAACAACGCAAAACAACATTAATCTTGTGGCATGAAAGAAAACACAATGATCAATCACAGAGAAAGAGAACAATCACCTAACAATACTTCTAATAATGTTGTCTAAGCTTCCTGCTTTGAAAGAAACATGGTCATTCCAGCTAAAGTACTCCTTCTATTATCACTGCTGTGATGTATAGAACAGTACAAGACACAATCTGACTCCAGACAGAGAGAAGGTGTTTAGATTTGTTAAGTTTTGTGCTTTGTCCTTATAATTTAACAAGCCCACAAAAAGTGAAGCAGTGATCGAAATACACTTGAATATTTTTTTCTTTTAAACCTTCTTTATGTTTTCTTAAATAAGAAGGACATTTTCTTGTACACAACAGCATGACTGAAGATTAATCATTTCCTACTGCAAAGAACAAAAAGGACAATACCAATCTAAAAAGGAAAATACCAATCTAAAATTACTTTCCAAGGCTCCAACCCACATCTGAAAATGTTGAAAATGTTTAATTTTATATACATCTTGTGTATCAAAGTATGCGGATCTCACAATATAAAAAAATAAGTATTTTATAAAACTCTAATTCCAGTACATCTGATGCACCATCTGCATCCTGATCATGCTTTCCCTGTGCTCCTTAGAATCATGATGTAAACTGTGTGTGCATGCAAATCAATATCTCTGTTTTAAGAGATAATAATGTATTACAGTAAGAGATACATAAGGTTTACTCTGCTTTTTAAGGTAAGTGGGTCAGAGTGGCACATTCATTGATAATTAAAGCACTCTTCTTTTTCCACCCTATCAGTGGATCCACACTTAATGAATAAATGCTAGAATTGCATTTTAGTGAAGTACAGAGTGCATGTTAGAGAAGCAGTTCCAAAAAAGAAGATGAAGTACATACCTAAGCCAATCTGGCCACTAACATAACTCTACTACATATCATGTAGCCTGTCATAATACTTATCACATAATATCCTCATAATGCTTATCACAGAATATCCTCAGTTCAAAGGGACCCACAAGGATCACCAAGTCCAACTTCCAGCCCTGCACAGGACACCCACCAAAAGTCACACCATGCCTGAGAGCCTTGTTTAAACACTTCTTGAACTCTGTCAGCCTGTTACCACTTCCCTGGGGAGCCTGTTCCAGTGTCCAGCCCCTCTCTGGGTGAAAGACCTTTTCAAAACTCTCTAAAACCATAGTTTTATATTCTACCTTACCCCTCCACAAAATCTCC
Source organism: Oenanthe melanoleuca (assembly GCF_029582105.1). Lineage (NCBI taxonomy): Eukaryota > Metazoa > Chordata > Aves > Passeriformes > Muscicapidae > Oenanthe > Oenanthe melanoleuca. The sequence goes on from NC_079336.1 coordinate 37,631,026, forward strand.
CTACAGTTTGCTTAATTCTCTGACTCCTTGACTGCACTTCCACTTTTACCTTAACTATACAATGATTGGAAAAAAACTTCAAATAAGCGATTTCTAGAGTGTGGGTATAAATTGCTGTAACTTCAGGTACTGCTATGACTTATGAAAATTCTCACTACAGCTAAACAGCCAGAAACCAGCTCTTGTCACTGTTTCTGAAATTTTCAGTGGTTTTCAGTAATGGAAGATGCAAAAACTTTTGAAAATGCTGATTTGCAGGGGTAATAAAAAAACCCATTAAAAACACAAGGAAGTTAGACATTAGGATCTAAAGAAAATCTGGTAAAAAAAAAAATCTAACTGTAGCATCTTGGTAGCTTTCTTTTTCCAAAAATTAAATAGTATATTAAAAAAATATATATGGACAGTATAGAGGGGAAAAAAGTATTATAAGTTTATTTTACTGTCTCTTTAAAACTATTTCCTAAAAGAAAACAGGTGTAAAATAATTACCTATGATCCAATATGTAAGCTGCAGACCTTCTGGAGGTCCTTTTGCCTTGAGATAGGGTTTTACGTACTTTAACACATCACCCAAATACTCCAGAGTCTTTGCTACCATGGCAGATTTCTCAGGGAGTGTCTGAAGACCACTGTAAGTTCTACCAACAGCCTAGAAAAGAAACATATTGAAATAAATATAAATCAGCTTACTAAGTTTCTCATGAGACTTTTGTAAGTTCATTTTCAGCACTCTAAATCTGATAGTCTCTTTTCACTAAAATTGTCCTATGAAACTAACCCAGAGTAGTTGTACAGTACCTTAATGAACTGGACAAGAGCGTGTTTTGGGTCTTGCTTGAAAACTGACTGTCCAACATCAGCTTTTAAAAGAATGTTTTCTACTTCTGAGAGTTTAAAAATCAGTCTTGTCATTTCAGTCAGCTGCTCCATGTAGGCTTTTCCTGATTATTACAAGAGAGCACATCAGTAAATACAGTATACAGTTATGCTTTTAGATTGAAATTAGTTCTAAAATGATGATGTGAAACATTATTTTAAAATATCTAAAACACAAGTATTTGGCAACCAACTGCATCTCTCCAGAAAAATAAAAAGTCCAAATCAGTTATTTTTCTAATATAATATATAAAACAATAAAGAGTTTTAAGTATGGATAATCAAGCTTACAGGTTTATTTTTTTTCCGAAATCTGCAAGATGTGGATGAGAAATAGTGACTGGAAGACATGTTCTATAGATAATGAGAACTGCAGTGGTTTTAGAAGAAGGGATGAAGTATTGCTCTAAGAAAGCAAAATATCCAGTGTAAAAAAGGGGAAAATTAATTGCAGCTAGATTCTCCCACCCCTCCCTTTTTTTTTTTTCCTTTTAGGCCATTCACAGCATGATTTCCGACTATTTACTTCAGATTTTCACTTTTTTTAGAGCAGTTTCTCCATGGGGGAAAAATAACTTGTCTCCTTGGGAGCAAGTTTTTATTCTTTGCTTCCAAGGAAACAAGCTCTTTTATCTTTGTTTGTGATAAATTTGTCATATGCAGAGCAGGCAAACTATCAATAAATAGCACAAGCAGTGTAAAGAAACACATTTTGTAATTAGGTAAAAGTAAAGGAATACAAACAAAAATACATTTTGTAATTAGCTGAAAATGTTTGCCAGCTTTGCAATATAGCCCTGTTACTGCAAACATGAGGGAAATGTGAGCACTTACCAACTGTTCTCTCAGCATCTGTCTTGGCCAAGGCGCCACTTGGTTGATCGAGGAACATTTGCAAAACGCAGCGAAACCACGAACGCACTGTCAAAGCTTCGTAGGATGTATAGCCCATGCTAGAAAAAGCTTCACACAGCGAACTGCAGAGGTGGAAGAGGAAGAAAAGGGTAGCAAGATCTAATAAAAGTATGCAGAAAGGTGACAGAGTGTCTCATTTAGCTGTGGATGCACATAACGTTTTGGCTACAAAAAAGAGAGGGAGGAAAATTCACACAAGGGGAAATGCCTTACTGTAACAATGGATGATTTGACTGTATTATTTAAACTGACAATGTACAATGCTGGAAATAGTTCATCTGAATCAGCTTGGAACATCTTATTGACACTGCTCACGCTGCTCCAACCTTTCATATAAAGCCAGCCCAAGTGTCCCATGCTACTTTGAAGTCTGCTTAGATCTAACTATATTAAAGATGGAGAAGAGAAGGTCTGCTTTAGCAAATAAAGATATGCCTTGTTCAAAACAGTTCCAAAGGGAAACATCAAAAGGGCACCATGGAGATGAGAAAGGAAACTGCTGTACTTTGCAGTACACTTACAGACATGTTCATTTAGGTATGTATACACACACAAGTATACCCATTCCCTGACAAACTTGCTACATATACACTTTCAAATGCTTGCTACCATTCTACTAGACAGGTGTCAGACCAGAGTCACTCTATGCACTGTCCCTGTACTCTACCGCTCTGTATTCCCAAAGTTTTATTTGCCTCACTACCATGAGTAGCTGCTGCAGTCATTTTTCCCAAGCATATCAACCTTGCATCATTAATTATGGAGAAACTCCTTGCTAAAAGACAGCAGGTGTGTGCTGCACTCTGTTCCCAATTACTATCAAATGAGATACATGTGTGCTTCAGGTCAGGGATATTTCTTGAAAATATTTACATCGTTTATTTGAGAGGCTTCCTCCCTGGTCAGTCCTAAATACCTCAATTTTAATGAAAAATGCTTGTACTTTCTTGATATATGTACATGTAAGTCTATTTATTTTCTACTGGTTTTACTCATGATTGCAACAGAATATCAGGAACGGTCCAGATGGAAACCAAACTGGATTATACTTCTCACTAAACAGCATTAATGAAGTTGAGGGGTTTTTCTGCTTCATTTACTTAAAACCAGTGTTATCTGCGTATTTTGTCTGAACATCCCATGTGAAGTACTATTGACAGAATAATCAAGGAGACCAAATGAAAGCAAATAAAATTTTAAAAAAATTAACACTGAATTCCAGGACCAAAAGAGAACAAACAGGTTGCCTATGGACTCTATGCTCCTTGCAGTAACATGTAAAGAAGCTCAGTCTCATGTAATCTTGATGTACACAGCTAGTCTACTTGGCTCACAAAACTCCTTTCTGTTGTAGTCTCACCCCTGTTTCTCTTGCTTGCTGGTAGGTGGGCCACTTAGGCATCTTCCTAGAACTGGAAAGGAATATGCTTCTAATCCTTAGAAAGGAAGGAACAATAACTAACTCCTAGAAGCATGGCAAGTGGTCTTTTTAAAACAGTGAGCTTATTCACATGCTCAGAGTTAGTTTAGATAGGCTATTTTTCTTGATCTCATATAAAGAGCAACAAAATTCAAAATTATAAAATTCAAATTATAAAATGAATTTATGTGCCTCTTACTTCATTCAGTACATGCTAGGTATCTGCAACTTTGAATGAAACTCATCCTATAAAAATCATAAAAGAGAAATATAGCAGAGGACTGAACACTCTCAAGTTCCAAACTCACACACAAGGAACTAAATTCAACCTTTTCTAACACCTCCCTGCAAGAAGGCCATAGTCTCATCTTTGTCAATCACACTTAAATAATCTTTTACCATATCCTGATTTACAGTTACTGTCCTTAGTACACTATGTACCCTAAAAATGTGCAACATTTTTCACTTTCAAATACAGTCCAACACAGAAATATTCCCTCTTTCTATCTCATTTCTCACCTCCCCTGCTTCTAAAACCTGATTCAGAAGCGGGCAAGGCAGGCAAAAAAAAGCACACAACAAAAACAACCACCACCCATCCGTCTTAGGCTCACAGAGGCTTACTTGTGAAAATAAAATTTCTCAGGTATATAAAAATTTGACTGGATTGTCCTGGGCAATCTGCATTAGCTGACCCTCTTTGAGAGGATGTAAAAAATCTGGAACATTTTAATGAAACATTACGGTCTGAACCAAGATTTTCCTCAAGTCTACCAAAGGATGAAAAGGTAACCGGAAGAACAAACAGTCTGTATTTTTCACCTGTTTTGAATTAGATGACTTAGATATCTTGACACCAGCTGAGGCCACACCATGTCATCCCATCCAAACAGCCGCATCATTGACAGAACAGGTTGTGGCTGCAGATCTGATAGGGCTTTGCTGGGTATATCCAAAGCTAGGAGAGTAAAGCCTGTTTTTAAAGAGAGGAAAACAGGGCAGCATTTTTATAATTTCTCAATATAATCCCCATTCCACAAGAAGTACTGAAAATTAATTACAATTACTAATGTGTAGTCTGGAAGCACCAGAAATCTAAATTAAAACTGGACAACTATTCTAACAGAGATTGTTTGTACCCATGTTAAAAATGTAGTCTCTATCTCAAACAGTTTGTAAATCATCAAGACACATGGGCAGCAAAGGAGGAAAAATGGATCCTAACATAGGCAATTTAAAACAGATTCACAAAACCACAGTTTATAAATCCTGAAGGCATAGTTTTACCACCTCTGCAATGTCTTAAAACCTGCTTTTTCGTCTTCTTGACTTCCCTTTCTTACCTCCATCCACTATATCACACTCTGTACACTTAAGTGTTATTGTGCTTTACAGGGTTGAGTTTTATTTATTTGTTTTGTTGTTTTAACACACTTCTCATAGTGAAAAACTGCATCTGGAAAGAATTCACTCAGTAAAAGCTGGTACCTCTCTATTTTTAGAAGACTTTCATGTATCAAAAGTTACCATATAAATAAAGCACTACAGAAAAAATTTACTCTTGAAAAGGATCTCCACAGAACTGCTGCAGATCTAGAAACTGGAGCAGTACTTTGTGCAGAATTTAATGAAGCATAACCTTTTGCTGTTTCTGTTAAGTCTACTGTAGAATCTATATCCAACACTACCAGAATAAAAAATATAATGCATTCTTAATACTGCAAGTGACAAGTGCATTAAAACTCAGAAATTAGATGTAATCTTAAATGCTGAGCAGTTATTGGGTTTTAGGAAATGAGAAGCATCAAATGAGTCAGGAAAACTGACTTTGGAGGGCAATGCGAAAGGGGCTCATTACTTCCCAAATTCTCCAATTCAAACAAATATAAACCTGCACGCATTGATAAACTGACTTTGAATTAGACAGAAAATACAGGTTTTGAGAAACAACAATAAAATTGTTTTAATTAACAGTACAGGGACAGACTATCTTAAGCCATGAAGGACTTCCCATTCTCTTGTGTGCCTCAGAATAAACAATAAGGTCATACAGAGTCCTCACTCTGCCTTAGGTGAGGAAACAATTTGTGCCAGCCTTCTTCGAGATTATCACCTCGTTTCTGCAGCATCAGCCATAACAGAGGTTGTGGAGAAATGGGAGGCAGAACAGTGCAGTGAGGCCCAGGCTGTTTGCCTGGCAGGGGGAGCAGGAGAGCCATGACAGCTGCTCTCTCTCTCTCTCCTCTGGGCTGCAACCTTAAGGCAAGAAGCTCAAACAGCGTGGGAAAGGTTTGCCTGTCTCTGTAGTGCTTCCTAACACATCTCTATAAAGCAGGTCACAACTACACTCCCCTCCTTCTCAGAGGAGTTTATAATAGCTTGCTGCTCTTGCTATTTCACTGTGCTAATATAAAATACAAAAAAAATCTATGTCACTGTAGGAAATGAATGAAAGTTTTGACATTAACAACCTCCTCCTTTGATTTGTATTGCTGTTTCTCACACGCTTCAGCTGTGTGAGACCACTACTGTTACACACTGCCTCTTTCATTAATGCTGCCTCCTAACTACCACAGAGCTGCTTCAAGTGAAGGGTCTTTTAGCTTTTCTATTACCAACTCAGTACTCCTGAGCTTGTAACTTTAACTCATATCGTGATGGGAAAAAATACTTTATGTTTCACTCCTCTAGATTTTAGTTAACTGGATACAAGATTTCATTGTAGCTTCAGAATACCATGTCAGCTACTGATGTGAAAGATCAAACTGGGATATCTTTCTATTCACTGCCAAGCTGACTCGTTGCATGTGGAGTTCACACACATATGGAATGTTGTACTTCAAGATGAAAAGCCTTCAGTAAAGCAAGACAAATAAGTAAAAGCAAGACAAATAATTAGAATGAATTATGAAATAGTTTTATGACCACGAACATATGGGTTTGGCAAAAAGCAACAGTCAAGTAAGCAACCTTTGAAAAATTGCTTTCAAATGAAAAATATTTTTAAAATTTTAGTTTGAATCTCAACCATGATGAACTGTTCAACACAAATAAACTTCTACAAAAACAAGTAAATTCTGAATACAGTGAAAACAGTATTCTTATTTATATTGTATAACACTTGCATGTTTGAATATAATCTGTGACTAGCAGTGAAAAAGAAGTCAGGTTTCTATAGCTTCAAACCCCTTTGGCATTCTCAATGTCTGTATACCCTATTAAGGAATTTAACACTACAATATTTCTTTGTACTTTTAGCACAGATTCTACTTTTTACATTTATACATACTTAAGTCACTACAGTGAAGGAGAAATATCCCAAAGTACAAACTCCTTCAAAGTTTGTGACCAGAGAATAGCACTAAATCCAGTAGGTCACAGGCAGGGTCAGTGCTAACCTGCAGCTGTATCAGCAAGCTGTGGGGAAGGCAGCGTCTGTGACATTCTCTGGCTCTTCAAGTAGGGAAAGAAGTTTCTCCAGAGAGCGCTGGCGACAGCAAGGTGGTGCTCTTTAGCCACTAATGGAAGCTGTGCATCTGGGGCTGTGTTTCCCAGTTGAAGTCCCTGGCTTACACGTTCGTGCACGCTCCTGGGGAGAAACAAAAACAATGTTTACGTTCAATAAATGAAAAATTCACATCTTTTTAAACGCATTTACAACTACTTTAAACCATAAGGTCTGAGAACTGAAGGATCATTTTGAGCAATTAAAACCTTTATGCAAAGACATTATGTGTACCAGTTATTTGATGGATGAATGATGGCATATTAAGAACCATAAAGTTAATGTTAATTACTAATGTCAACCATTAATTATATGCTTTTTAATATCTCAGATCAAAATGAGCAATTGGCAGCTTTAAAATTAGTATCTACATTTTGCAACTGTTAGCATGACAAGCAAGTCTGCTTCCAATCCAAAGCCAGGTGCTTCTTTAAAATTTTTGCCACTAGGATTTTTAGGATAGAGTTGTGTACAGCAAATAATGGCAAATGATTTTGATGAATTGCAAAGCTTCCTTCTGAAATCTACTTCTCGCTTGTAAAATCTCACTAGGTTCGAGTTTAGATAAAAGATTCATTTTATCCTGACACACTGCAGACAATTAGGTTTGACAGCAATGCCCATAGCTTTGTTAGTACAGTAAAGACAAAAGTTACCACTACACATAACTCCCATCTCTTCCTCAGACAACGTGGCATGAATTCAATAACGCACTCAATTTTCTTTGATTCTTCTAGTACCATTCCTGCTACTTAATCTAATTTGGAAGTTGTGACTTTCTAGAGGTTTAATAGAGATATGTCTGCAGGGAATCAATGTTCATGGAGAAATGGGAGGGGGGGGACAACATTAATAAATTTGTCTGGTAGAGCAGGGTAGGAGGCATTTCAGTACCGGGCTGATCAACTAAATAACATGCTTATTAAAAACAATCTGTAGGAACGCACTATCATTCCTGTTCCTATTTATCTTCTGGTCAACCCAATTGAGATTGTGCATTAAAGCACAGGCAGCATTATTACATTTGCTTTATTAAATTCTATAAACAGCACTGTAAAGTCAGAGTCAAGATATTTATAAGATAATGGCAAACCGCAGAGGCATTGAGAACTGCTGTAACACTAACATTTCTAGACTATAATGTTTTTTTCTTCACTGCCACTCTCACAATAGCAACTGTTTCACAAAAAATCTTCCCCTAGATCTTTATTTTATGCTTACCCTAATTTGAAATATACCAAAACAAAAATAGAAAAAACTCCAGCTCCTAGTTCCCTTCTGGGAACAGAGGAAAATTATGAAAGAATTACACAACTCACAGCACTCATTAGGACATCTGAAATGGAATAATTTTAAATAAAGAGTAGGTTGGCTGCAAGGCCTTCCCATACTACGGTTGATATTAGAAGCGCATCTCATTATATCAAATTAGTATCCAAAAATTCTGCCCAACACATAATTTAAAACATAAAACATACTGGCTGTCAAAGGTAACGATACCTTATGCCTGCCTGCAGGCATTCATTAGTTTCAATAGGACAGACAGAGAACTGAGAACCAGCTACTTTTCGAATGGCTACATTTAACAGACAAGGAAAGGTATGCAACATTAGGAGGAATCAAGGATTTCTTTGAGAGATGGCATGGGTCCAAACACAGGAACAGAAGCCAGGAATTCTAAACCCAACATTTATTCCCTCTGTGGCTTCACATAAATCATACAGCCTTTGTTAGCCTCAGTTTCCCAGCCATGATATTTGGATAGTGAGACAGCTTACCCTTTAAGGATGCTGTGAAAACAATCAATGCTTAGAAACTGAGGATTATATTCAGTATGTCAGTTGGTATTCCTATTTACAAGGCATATTCTCCAAGTCAACATGAACTGAAATAGAAGGAAGATTAGCATAAAAAGTCAAGCAACACTTCTTTGGGAGAATCCCCTTACGAAAAAAAAATACAAAGAAAATAGTGTAGAAACAGTGAGGTCTGGAGGTCAAATGATGAAAAGGTAAAAGCAGGGCTAAAGACAAGAGTTTAAAAATTATTTTTGACTATTACAAGAAGAAGAAGTTTAACAGTAAAAACAAGGGGCTTTTCTGTTCTGTTTTGGTAGGAGAGAAAAGCATGATGCCTCATAATGCAGAGAATAAAACTTTTGGGATCAAATTCTGCCCTACTTACACCCAGACTACGCTGTAAAACTGTACAAAGACCTTTTTCTCTCCTCTAAATTGCCTCTCCAAAGACGGGTGCCTTGCATCTCCTTTAGCCATCTATGCAAAGTAGAAGGGTGTACAGACTTCCAAAGTAAGGTAATATATCTCTGTGTCAGTGGAAGGGCACCACGTACAAATCAGTGTTTATGTTTATTCATAGCAACCTACACAAATGCTGGCAATAAGGTAAATGCTTGGAATCAATAGGGCATCAATATATGCTGCAGCTGATGTAGCCAGCAACTTCTACCAACTAGCACATGTTTTAACTACAAAAATATGAATAAATGTAATTTTAATTTTAATTCAGATTTCTACTTTTTTCTAACACTAGACAACCATACCATCAAACATCACTCAATTTCTAAAACTTTATAAATTTAATTTTCTATTCTGTTAAGGCCTCTGGAACCACCAGTTGCCTTATTACATTAGCAATAACTTGGTGTGGTTTTTACTTCTTTTAAATAATGAATTTCCCATTTCTTTAAAAAAGATGTGGGTTTTTAAAAATTTTGCCATCAGATCAAATAAACCCTGGGTTTATTAAAGAAGGGAATGCTTATGTTACCTGAATGAGGATTGTGCTGAATGTGCAGGCATAACAATAGCACACAGGTTTATTTTCTATATCCTACACCTAGTGTAAGGAATTACAGCCATTTATCTGGATGTAGATACTGTAATCATAAAATTATGCCCTTGCAAGACTGCATTACTAAAATAGAGCTAAACTTTAGGTCAAGCCAGAAGAGGAAAACACAAAACTCATCAGCCTACCTATATAATGGAAACTTTCAAGTCACTACAAGTCACTAGTCTATAATCTGTACTGGATGCATAATAGCATCCAGACTTAATGCAATGTCATTTAATTTGATCTACAAGGGTTCAGAACTCTCCAACATGAGAGAAGACCTCTCTCCAACCAGAATTGCCAGGGGCTACCACCCTTAGGGTCTCACAGGCTATGAATACAGATACTGGTTTCTTCACAGACATTATTCCCAGCTCCTCAATTCCCAGTCCAAGGCAGGCCAGCCACAGCATCTACAAATCTCAGCTGCCCAGGACAGCCAAGATTAAGCTCAAGAAAGTATTTTTAAGGGGCCTGAATGACCTTTTGATGTTGAAACAAATAAATAATTAAAAACCACCACCTGAAGGACCAACACGCTTGGATAAAACTAGAGAGATTGGGAAGAGATATATGAATATTTCCAAAATGGTAAATGGTTTTGATGCATAGAATTTCAACTACAGTCATCAGTTATTTCCAGAAAAACTCAGGCAAAGTGAAAGGAAGAAAAGCACCATCACAATCATATTCAGAGAGATGTAATAAGTGCTTTGTGTCCTTTGCTAATAAATAGAACTTGCACAGTATTTAGATTTTGAGATTTCCTTCACAAACATTCTCCCTCTTTTATAACATTAGGATTATCAACACAGTTCATGGAATCATAGAATTGTTGCAGCTGGCAGGGAAATTAAAGATGACCTATTTCCCACATCCCTCCACAGACAGGGACATCTCCCACTAGATCAGGTTGCTCAAAGCCCATCCAACCTGGCCTTGAACACTTGTAGGACAACCACAACTTTTCTGGGCAACCTTTGCCAGCGTCTCACCACCCTCAGAGTAAAGAATTTGTTCCTAACAGGTAACCTAAATTTCCCTTTCAGTTTGTAGCCATTCCTCCTTGTCCTATCACAAAAGCTCCTGATGCAGAATCCCCAGCTCCCCTGTAAGCTCCCTTCAGATACTGGAAGGTTGCCATGAGGTCCCCACGCAACCTTCTCATCTCCAGGTGAACAGCCCCAACTTTTTCAGCCTTTGCAGGGGAAGTGCTCCAGTCGTCCAGTCAACTGTGTGGCCTCCTCTGCCCTTGTTCCAACAGGTCCATATCTATCCTCTGCTCAGGTCCCCAGATGATGCCACGATTGACAGCTCAGCCAGGGCTTGGGGAGGGCCTGGGGATGGAGCAGGGCACTGCTCACCTCTAGCAAAGCCTGGCCTGCCCCTCCCACTAGATATAGACACTGGGATTCCAAGGTGTTTCAAGACATGAAACATCCAGTTTCTGACAAGCAGTACATTCAGCTTTTAGCAATTGAACAATATTTAGCAAACAGCATTGCAGAATTATTTACAAACTACTCATTCAATTTCATTTTCTTCAAGTGCCATAAAAACACCAATACTTTTTTAATATCCTACCAATTTCTTCCTATCATACCACCAGAACTGCTGTTTACAGTGACCAGAACAGCAAGCAAGGTTTCAGCAGAACACACATTTCCAGTAACTAATTCTATCCAAGATTAAGCTGAAGAAGTTCCTTCTGTGCCCTCCATAAGCCTTTGAAAATCCAGTATGAGTATTCAACTAGTTAACTATTATGTCACATAATTACATGTTATAGAATATTGCAACTATAGCTCTTATTCCATTGATCCCTATGGATACCAACTCCCATATTGACAAATTCACTGTTCAACTTTTACTTAGTAATTTGTTCATAGGCATTTATTTATTTTTTCTCTGTGCTTCAAATGTGCAGTTAACACTAAATACATGTAACAGTTCTGAATCACAACCACTTCCAATACCATAAAATATCATACAAAGTGTAAAGGGAAACACACTTTTAGAGCAAGTTAAATACTTTCATACAGGATTTTTAAAAACATTAAAATGAAAAGCTAGTTTCAGCCTGAATTGTAGTACTGGCACTCACAAAGGTAAAACCAAAATGATCACATCTAGGTTCAAGTCTGCTTTCAATGGCGTATCATAGAACTGTGCCAAGATATAAGTAACAAACTGTATGATCCTACCTCTTACAAAGGCAGATTCATGCAAAAGAAACAGGTCTAGATCCATGGAAAAGGCAAACTAACTGCATGGTGATGCAGCTTAGAGTGGTGGCAAGTCAGTTGTGGGTTTCTGGTGAATGGTTGTGACTGAGTAACATGTGAAAAGAAGAACCTCCTTTCTCTTGGCCCCAGTTATGAATGCAGGTGTGCTAAGTGGCAGAGCTCCACACTGAACTCCTGCTTATCAGCATGTTTAGTAAGGGCACTGACAGTATGCTTACAAGAATTTTAAGTGCTAGAACATGTACTTTATGGCCTCAAACTGCCTAAGCTGGATACTAAACAACTACGGCCTATGAAAACAGCCCTAAGGTCTCTGGGTACATGTTTTGGTACCTAGGGAAGTTGGGTGCTTAAAATGGAGTCACCTACACACTATCAGACACTTCCACATTCAGTCTGTTTCAGTGAGACATGCATGAAGGAAAGTGACTAAATTCTACCCAAGTCTGATTCAAACATCGAAGCCTTCTTTTAAATCTGTTTCTAAGCTCTCTGGGACACAATTTCTTCTTTTATATCCCTTTATATAGCACCCAGTATAGAGACTGGTATGACTGCAATATCAACTCTCAAAGTACACAGAATTTTCACTCACCTTTGTGAAATTAAAAATTACATTTCAAAAAGCTAAGCAAAATGAGAAACTTAAGACCAAGAATAAATTTTCACATCCATTAAAAGAAACATTTGAAAAAAGATCCCACAGTTTATAATGTAAGTCATAACCATAGCACCACCACCACCACAGAGCTGTACTCCTGTACAGCAGAGTGTATAAGCAGAAGTGGAAAAATCAGGACACAATATTATCAAACATCAACTTACCTGTATCAGTTCAGCATTTATTAAATGATGTTTCAGTGTTCTCCCTTCACTTAATTTGTTTCAATAAACCATTTGTTTAAATGTTTACTCAAAAAAGGAAGCCCAAATAACATGCCTGGTTATGAATGTGTATGATGATTATGCAATGGAATAGGGAGGGCTAACAAAGGAAGAGGGATGTTTCTCAGAACTCTAATATATAGGATATTTATCAAATGCTTAAATGCACCCATGGTCCTTAAGTTTTTTATAGGGGACTTGCACAACCCATTAGTATGAGTGTTACAGCACGTCTTCATCAGTAACAACATGAAGCATACACAAAGTGATATCTCTTAAATGTTGGATGAGATCCAAAGGGATACAAGGATGTAATGGTTAAAAAGCAGGGCACAAAGAGATATCAGACTCCTAAATAATAATTCCCAAACTGCTCATTTAGTCAAATCAGCCTCTTTTTACCAGAAAGTTCCCTAGGTGACTGCAAGTAATCTACACAAAAGCCTTGACCTGAGCATCTAATTCACAGTCTCTGTCTACTAGGGTCCAGAAATTTGATTATAACTAATCCACACCAAGGAAAAAAAAAAAAAAAAAAAAAAAAAAAAAAAAAAAAAAAAAAAGCAGGTTGCATAAGGTGCAGCAGTAACTACTTGCATTTTCAAACACAAAATACACTTTTCTTTATGTAACAACCAACGAATCACAGCATCAGGGTGGAGGGGGCTGGGTGCAGTTTTGATACGATTTTGGGCTCTGTTCTTGATTGTGAGTTCCACATCAAAGTTAGTTACTGGATAAAAATGTGAAATCCCAGAACAAGGTATGGAGCCCATGACACTCTTCTCTCCCAATATTACACACTAACCACTAGAAAGCACGTATTTAATCATTCCAGCTGCTGCCTGTGATTTAAATGACACACGACAAAACAAAACCCCCAAGACACTTAAGCACACATCTTCAGCGGTTGGGCTCTACAGGTAGTTCCAAACATACAAATTTCTGTTTTCATGACATTAATCAGATGTCTCTGGGCCCACCAGACACATGCTGGATTCAATCCTTTATATTTTCTGTAGGTTAACAGGTGACAAAATCCCAGAGAGGATGCAAGAGCGGTTTGTTGTACAAGACACATGCTGCATGTGTCAAACAAGCTGCTGGTGAGCTGGACCTGTTCCTGTAGGTCATCAGACCACTGTATCTTGGGAGACCCCTACACCATTTGAGAGCAGAATTCGTCCAAGTGCTGCTAACGTTTCAGCTCACCTGAACAGAGCTGTCAGGCAGAGAAATACCCAGAAATAAAAGGTCAAAAGAAGCCAACATCATCACAACACTGTACACCCTATAGAAAGAAATTAATGCATAGAAGGTCCACCTGAACATGAGGAAGAACTTCCTTATAGTATGGGTGACTGAGCACTGGATCACGTTGTCCAGAGAGGTTGTGGAGTCTCCTTCACTGGGAATATTCAAGAACTGCCAGCACACAATCCTGTGCCACAAGCTTTACGATCATAGGCTCTGCTTGAGCAGGGAGGGTGGACCAGATGACCCTCTTGTGGTCCCTTCCAACCTGACCAATTCTATGATTTCAATTACTACAGCTTCTCTGTAAAACCCTAGCTAACCATTGCTAAAAGACACTCTGCCTTCCTCTGCCCTAAACTCCGACTCAGACTTTATGCGTGTTTTTTGGCCACATGCACATTAGGAATACATCATCTCCAAACATCTTAATATTTTGAAGTGTTGCCTTAATTGAAAAAATGCCTTATAACAAAATAAAAAAGGGTACAGATCCTCTCAATTTACCACACATCAATCATTGCCTGGGTAGAAGCAGATCACACACTCTTTCCTACTGAAGATACAGTAGGTTTAAATAGAGCCATTCCAGTTCTTTCATTGGTGGCATAAATCTTCAAATCTCAGTGGAAGAGCCTAGTATATTCCCATTGTTAGTGAATCACTGACAGAACAGACTCAACAGTTAAGAAGATTCTAATGTGACAATTTATATAAGCAGAGTAATTAAAGTATATTAGAAATCCAGATAATCTCTCCCAATCAAGCCAATGAAGGGCAGCCCATGGGCATTCAAATTACACACTGCAATTTAGCTCAGGGTCACCTTCCCAAGTTAAATAATACCAACAGAAAATGCCTTTAACAAAATGATCCTTACTCATAACTAAACCTATTCAGGAAATTACATAAAGCTCTTTGAAGATATACACATTTTAAGAAGTTAGCCACTTTAAGCTACTACCTATTTCTTCTACTGATTTGAAGACAAGGGCCAAATTTAATTTCTCACACATTACTTGAAATATTCACTAAAACACAGAAAAGAGAAAATGTTTCAGATCCCTTTAAATGTTATAGTTAAGTATGGCAGTAACATTTTCTCACATTACCAGAGAGGATGTTAAAACAGATGATGCAAGATGTAGTAATTAAAGAATTATACTACCAACAGATAGGGAATCTAGTGCTTACTATTTTTTTAATATTCTCATAAGCAATTTTTTACTGCTTTTTGTTAACATTTTTTTGTTTGTTTCATGTGCTTCTGCAAATCAGTCTATGGACTGCACAATTAAAAGCAATTGATTACATTTTGATGTAAAATTAAAGGAAATCAAAACCAGCATATATAGTTTTCCAACTTTTATGTTATATTAAAAACAAAACAAAGCAAACAAAAAACTCCTCCAAAGACAGTCATTGCAACTGATCCCATAATACACAAAAATGGCAAATGTACACTATTTGAATTTTAAGTCCAAGTTCCTAAATTTTTTAATACACAACTTAACTGCTACTTCTTTACAGAAACACAGTTTAAGAAATGGGGCTCTTTGTCTGAAACTAATACAAAGGAATTTGCTAGATTTATATTCTTCACTGAATTATTTAGATTTGAATGTAAGAGAGCAAACAGTATGTACTACAGAAAAAAACTGAAATTAAAGTCTCAGGCTTTTAAGACAGCCATTTTTCCCACAGCAATATGGAAACAATAATGTGTCTATGATATATAACCAGCAAAGTTCTCACTGATTAAATGATTTTCCCAGTCAAGGAATCACTAAAACAAAAACAGCTATGGCCTAATCCTCTTCAAAGTTTTCAAACCAAGCATTCAGAGTAAGGGATGTTAGTTTGTCAAGCTGCAACATTTGTGCACAGCTATCCCTTGAAACTTGAAATATTCTTTGAGAATTCACCTTCCGGACTTTTAAAAGTAAACCACACATTGCTGTGACAAAGACTCAAAATCTAGGTGTAATTCATATAGACTCCTTTACATTTTTTTTTCTATTGAACAGCAGAAATTGCACAAAGGCCAAAGTGGTACTAGCCTGAGTATTTCTGCCCTTCACTGAAGAGCAGTGAAAGTTCCCAAGATACCACCTACAGACTTGGCAGAGACAAGAGACTATAAAAAGACAGCATTTTAAAACTCATGAAATTGCAGGAAGAAATGTGGATATCCTTCAAAGAGGAAAACATGCACACAGCAAATTCTGTAGAATTTAACTAAGAAAGAAAAAAAAAATAAAACATACAAATGAAGTGTCAAGCAGAGACACTCCCTAATATATTATACCACTTCTTTTACCCCATTCCTCCTGCAGTGACTCCCCATCCACTTATAACAGAAGAGATGCTTGGATCCTCAGTGAGACTTGGAATGATGCAGGCCAAAGAGATGATATAATCATGAGATCCAAATGAATACTCCATACAAACACTTACAAGAACTTTCCACGGATTGCTTGATTAAAATCTTACATAAATGGAGAAACAGGTCAGTAGTCTACCTGAAGCAACTCCTACTAAATTACAACAAACAGCAAGGATTTTGAAAAGAACTAGCATATAATATAATCATGGACAAAGTAAAGGAAATCAAACTAGGAATTCTTTTCTATCAACTGGATGCTCTTTATTTTAAAGACATGCAGTACAAGTGTCACCAAAATTCTGATTTTTATAATTTGCAATATTGAAGATGGAGCAGTAAGTTGTAATGATTTTTCTACTCATTTAACATCAGGTTTTACATGAAAGCTGTTCATTACAAAGTCTGCTTTAATGACAGAAAATGCCAACAAATCTTATGTTGCTCCTTCAATCCACTGATTCATAGATAATTTGTGGATGGGGAACACTAGGAAATGTTTGTCTTAATTATTCCGGAATGTTCTTGCGTATTTCTTTTAAAACACATATTTTCCAAAAGCATTCACTATTTTGTAAACAATTAAACAGCATAAGAGGCTCTTAGTTAACCACTAACTCATTCATCAATAAATTGTTTTACCCATTTTTGAATGGCTAGGCTTGATGATTATTCCCTCAATATGCCTAAGTAAAGAAATGTCTGAGGCAACAGCTGCAAGACACACTAATAAATAAATTTTTAAAAATTAGAAAAATTATCTGCCTATAGAAGGGCTTATCTCCTGATATCCAAGATTCTAATGCTCACTGGGACTGAAAGTGTTAATGCTGTGAATAAAATATTTTCAACTGTAACTGAATCATGGGAAGATTATCAATATAGCAGCAATGTACAGAGGTGCTCCAGCAAGGTTACAGAGTTTAATATAATCCTCTCTATAGCTAAGCAGAGTAATAAGAGAACCCTGTGTTCACTGTGACAGCATGTTGTGTGCGCTCAGTAATACTTTTAAAATACATGGGGAGAACAAGAAATCCCCAACATCCTTACCATTCTCAAAGACAAAGTAAAGATATTAACAGGAACAGACACACAACCCTAAAACACAAAGGTATGGAAAAGCCAAACATTCAAAGCTGCAGAATATTACTTAGCACTTTCTCCTTAACCCTTCTCAGTGGGTTTAACTGCATCACTGAAAAGAGAAGTTGTTATGACCGTAATTTAAATGCAAGCAACAGAGCTTGAGCTTGCTTTGTCTAGGTCTGCTGTGGGGAATATTACATCTGCCACAGCCACCCTAGCAAATTTGTGTTAGAGGGCTTTTTTCTTTTCCTAATCACATTTAGAAAAGATAAGGTTGCAACAGCAGCAAAGACAACACAACCTGTGTTAATTCAGTGCAACTAGTTCACATTTCAGTTGCGGAAAACTGCTGTTGTGGAAAAACAGACACCTGATTTGAGCCCAACTGCAATTTTCCTTCAATACTTTCACTGGTGTTCAGCCATGCTTCTCCCTGTACTATGCAGGCATATGCTAAGATTGCAGTTTCCTTTGTGTTCGTAATTTCCTTTGTCCAAAATACAAACTGGAAGGCATAAGCACAGGAAGTGACCCTTTGCTGTCCCAAAATCAGAAGTCCTAGGAGAGAGTGTCCAGGTACTCATTTATGCACAAGGGCTCAGCCATTCCCAGATCTCAGTCAAGTAGTCTCTCCTAGATTCTGCACTATTCAAGGCACCAGGAGTCATCTTGTTGCTTTGAACAGGTGCCTGCTCAGTTCTTTTGAAGAAACAATAGAAAAAATAAATAGATAAAAAGACATTTAGTTTCCCTACGCAGACTTTCAGTATAGGTCAGATACAGAATTTTTTAATCCCTTGAAAGAACAAAGAGAAAAATAAAGAAAAAAATTTAACAAGCTGCATTGAAATTGATACTATTGTAGGCTGCTGTATTCCTCATTTTTAGTTCACATATATGCAAAAATCCCCACCTAAACCACATTTAATATTTATAACTCATTGCCATATCACAGAACTTAAGAGCTGCATTTCAATTTTTAACAGCCTTATTGTGAACAAATCTTTTGCATCATTACAATTAGTTTTGATCAAATTAAGACAAATATTCCCCAATAAATTCCCTGTCACCTCATAAAATTAGAGTTTAAAAGGAAAATACAAAACATTCACCGCTGATGGGAAGGAAGAGGCTTACAGAAATCATTGGAAGTTCTGTTACCTGCCCTGACCATGAGACACTTCAGCCTTTGGTTTTGAAGATTTTATTTGTTTGTTAAAAAAACCACTAGAATTTCTTAAAGAACTCAGAATCATTACACTTCTGTAACTTTAAGTTACCAGTGACCAAAGTTGTTTTTTTTTAACAGGAGACTTTGTTTCCAAACTATTTTATATTTGAAAGAACAGGGAGTCCAGATCACTTCGGGCTATATTTATTCAAATTCAGACTTTATTTAGAACATAAATGCTAGTATCTGCCATATAGAGAATAGACAGTATTAACTGTTAGGTATTTATATGAAAACAACACATCACTGCTGGTACCATGATTCTTCCTTCTTGCCATCAGAGCAAAGACCCAAGGGTCACAGCTAGTAAGTTAAGCACCATTTGTTCCCTGTTAACGAGTATCTTCCCTCAAAATAATCAAAAGTAAGATCCACTCAACCCTATCAAGACCTTCTGAGTGAACTCCTTGCTTGCAAAAGCTGCCTGCCCACAACCATGTCCAGATGGCTTTTGAACAGTTCCAAGTACGGAGACTCCACAATGTCCCTAGAAAACCCATACCAGTGCTCAGTCACCTTCACAATAAATAAAAAGTGTTTGCTGATGTTCAGAGGGACTCACCTGTGCTCTGGTCTTGTCACTGGGCACCAGTAATAGCCTAGCTCTGTCTTCTTTGCACCCTTCTCTCAGATATTTCTATTTATTGACAAAATTCCCCCTTCTCCAGTCCAGGCTGAACAGTCCTGGCTCTCTCAGCCTTTCCTCACAAAAGAGATGCTCCAGTCCTAAAATCATCTCTATACTCTATCCAATAAGTCCATGTCTCTTCTAGCCCAGAACTGGACACAGCTGTGGCCTTGCCATAAGCAGAGGGGAAGGATTCCCACCCCAAACAAGCTGGAAATGCTCTGCCTATTGCAGCACAAGATGCCATCAGGATTCTTGGTAGCAAGAGTACATTTCTTGCTGAAATGCCCAATGAAGGTATATGGAAACCTTCCACATCACTAAAAAATAACTCATACGTGAGTATAATTTATAGTGAGAATCAGAATGCCAGATTATCTGAGAAACTGAAATGCTGAAGTGAGGAGCAAGTGCTTTTATAAGTCATGTTACTTAATAAACAGACAAACTGCAGATTGCAAATAGTGTCTTTCATAAAACTCTTCCATTTGAGCAGAACTTCTAAAATCCATCATACTTGACACATTATATGTTAAATGGGATTTCCATTTGTATTTTGTTTGTCACTTGTTGGTTTTGTTTTGTGCATTTTTTATTAAATGCTAAAGTAATAGAAAAAAACATTTTTGGAAGGGACCTGCAGAGGTACAACCCTTAGCTCAAAGCAATGCCAATCTTCAATAAACTAAGGATGGATATTCTATGATGTGTCTTAAAAATATGTTCCAATGCTTCTGAAAATTTCCTTATTTCTAATGAAACTTCTTTCCTCACAATCTCAGTCCATTGGTTCCTACAACCTTTGTGATGAGTGTGATTCTATCTTATCTATAGGCTTCCCCCTGTTAGACTCCTCTACAAATCAATAAAGTGCCTTCCAACCACCACCTCCCATCCAAACTCTCTTTTCCTAAGGATGAAAACATCATCTTTCTCTGTCTGTCCTTGTAAGAGCATTTGCTCCTGCTCCCTAATCATCCTGTTCATTCTCTGCTCAACTTAAATCAGGATTTCAATGCTTTTCTTTTACTGGGAACCCAATATGCTGCTTACTTGTACAACATAATTTATTTGAGCCATATTCTTGTAGACACCAATGAAATGTAGCTGTCCATAGCTACACAATAGCCCAGACACATATACAACAAATTTTCTGAATTTTTATAAGCTGCTAAGTCTTTTTTACCAAACCTTTACTGTCTTTTTTTCTCAGAAAAAATTTAATGAGAAACAATAACTATATAGTGTGACTGGAATGCCAAGTAATGGTTCTGAAAGGCCAGCAATGAAATCCAGTTTTAGGTATAGTAATTTCAAATTTTCCTGCCTTTAGCTCTTTTGTGGGATTCTGAGATCAGGATAACAGCAGCTGACAGAGAATTATAATGATGGCACAGGTTCATCTCTTCTCTAAACTATTGTTTGCATTTTTAAAAGTTATTTCTTACAAGATACTGAAATAAAAATTAAAGCTTAAAGGTTGACCCTAAATTCAGACCCCAGTAGTTAATCAGACTCCCAGTGCTGATGGACTCCCCACACTGGGGAAGAGACACTCCCATACTGAACAAAAGTGGATTTCTCTTTAAGCTCACAGTGTTTCATTCAAATATATCAAAACAATACAGATAATTTTGGAAGAGTTTACAATCTCAGAAATGTGATGGAAAAATTACGGCTATGAAAAGTTCATTAAAATTCTTCTTAGCCATGCAAAAAAAAAAAAAAATTAAAAAATAAAATTCAAAGTCCAGCAAATTGTGTGAAATATTCACCGAGGACAACATCTCCAATGTCTTCCATGTCCAGCTTTAGAAAGGCAGTTTCTCTCATTGAGCATGCCCTCACACAAGCTCAAGTACAAAGAGGCAAGGAGAAACAGGAAAATTGTTATTCTGGCTGCAGAAATTCAGATGCTGAGTTGGTGCCACCTCAGTAAAAACTTTCTGATGGGATCAGGAGATGTGAAAAGGACTCTGAGGATAACTGCACAAAGTCCTGAGGAAAGCATCAAAATATTAAATATTAAAACTCAAATGCTGAAAACAAACCAACTAAAAGTACTACTACCCACGGATATCTCTTCAGATATTCTGAAATAATTTCCAGTAACAGACATACCTTACCATTACACCTGTAATGCTGTTGGTATTATCACACAACTCATTTTTCAGGCAGGAAGCCTGAAAAATACTTCAAAAATACTATTAATTTAAAACAAGACTGTAACAGAGGGGCAAACTGTAGTTCAAATAAAGTTTTTCTTTTCTAAAATGAAACTCTCTTGCTCCAGCTGCTCTAGCTGTCTTTGCAGAAAACCAAAACCTACTTGCATATGGATACTCTTTAGCAAGCTGCTCGGAGTCATATACTGTAAGTGGTTTAGGAAAATCTTTCTCTCAAGAGAGAAAATAAATTTTGTAAGGCAGGCAAACTTGTACTCAAGATAATGAACTAACTTGTTTCCAAATTCCAAAACAAAGTATTTCATTTCCTTCTTGCAAATCAATTTTGTTCCTAATGGAGTATCTGTTGCAGGAAAGGATGCTGTTTGTGTAATATATATTTTTAGTGAAGGTGATTACTTTGGGTACAAAACATCCCATACTAACATTGTTCCCAACACTGGGTAATACAGACAGTAGAGCTAATCTTCTGTCATTTAGGAAGAATGGCAGGCTTACTGAAGTTAAATCATCATCCCCTCTGAAACACAGTAAAAATCACTGTTAGAACTGATAGTTTATTAGATCAAAGGTACCATCAACAATATCAATTCTGCCTGGTAGTGTTAACAGGAAAATGTTTTACAAGTTCTACCACCGGGCATCCATTTAACTTCCAGCACCAGCTACGCTGTAAAACTGTGCACATAATTTATCTTGCGACCTGTGTGTGTGGGAAGCATTATCCAGGCAAAACTTCTCACAGTCTGACAAAATGCTGTGATTTGCACTGTTCAGATGATTGAACAAACAGACTTCAAGCAATCACTGACAATAGTTTTTATCTTCAAACGTGCAATACTACATGAGAGCAACCTATTCCTTTAAAACCATAGATTTGATAGAATACAAGTAAATGAACAATTACTACATTTTAAACTTGCCCACGTTTTATCCATTACGCTTAAGTATTATTGAAGTTCACATTTATCTGTCACATTTTTAGCAATTTCTCCACTGAACACTCCTAATGTTTCCATGGTGTCCATGGCAACATCATTGCTTACATATAGCTTAAATAGACATTCATTCCAATTAGGTGAAGTAAACAGAAAACAGCCATTCATAATTCCTCAAGTTACTGTCATCTTTTCTTTTACAGAGCAATCAACAGCCTTCAAATAATTTCCAGTTTAAATCTGTCGCATACAGTTGATGACACATAGGTGTGCCAACAAACTCTCTTTTCTGCATCATGGTAAAACCAATTTAATTACTCCCAATAATATGCAAAATATACCAAAAAAGTATTTAATAATAATTTCAACAATGAAGATTCAATAACTTATCATGTTTCTTTTCAGTGCAAATGTATTGCTACTACTCTGCAAGGCTTCCTAAAGTTTAATCTTTTTCTATACTATAAAAGAAATTTGATTATAATCACACATGCTGTAATGGCTTTCAAAAGACTCACCTCAGACAGAAAATATGCTCAATAAAATAGGATTGTATGAAATTCTGCTGGTTTTGCAATATTGTATTGTATTTAATATCAAAACAGAATGGGATCCTGTTTAAAAGCTTGCAACACATACTTTTTTAAACATTCTGATTTTATGTGCCTCTTTGTTACTTAATTTCTTAAGGGGCACTTATCTAGTTTGCATTATTTGTTTTTTTCACTGAGAAAGTAGCTGATGAAGGTGTTTTCTGATGCTTTTTACATAAAAACCACTATAGTGAAAAACCAGCATGAGCCTTGGGACACCTACCAGCTCCTAGTACTCTGTCTATGTTCAGCATGTCATGTCCTTGCCATGCAGCATCACCTACCACAGGTAGACAACACATTGTTAATAATGTCACAAATAACTTTCAAAGTTTTCTATGCAGCTGCTGAAAGAATTCAGAAACAACTTCAAGACACACAGTTAAATGTTTTTCCTATTTTTCTCTCCAAAACCCTACACTAGAAAATCCCTTGAGTGAAAAGTCAGAGAAAGGCTACCATCCCTTCTAGGGTTAAAAGATGCTTTTGTAAGATTTTTAGGTCAGATTAACCTTTTGCTCACAATAGGGCTGGCTATTGGTTTTATTTTTTACTGTCTTTAACACAGGTAAAAAAATCAATATGAAGCGAGACAAAGGGCTCTGGAGGCCCTGGCTGCACCAGCTTTTGGTTTGGCTCATACACAATCCTACAACATGCTGAGGCTGGGAAGGATTAGCCTGCTTGTGTTGAGTAAACCGATGATACTCAATAAACAGTTTCTGTTGTAAACCCCTTAGGACGTGCAAAGCCACACTAGTTGGCATTAGACCAGATAAGCTGCCGAACCAGCTGTAATCTCATTTAGACCTGAGCTGATCCTCCTGTCCTTTCATTCCACAGGATCAAAGCAAACCACTGAGGAGGCAGCTGTATTATAGCAGCAGTGCTTGCTGGATGCAGCAAACATTTCATAAATTCCTCTCCTTGAAGCAAGCCTGCACATAATCTACCCAGAGCCAGTTCAATCAATGGATTTCTGAATTCATTAGTCTTACTATTACAGGATAACTGTTTTCTCCACATAGTGTTGTAGCTGTTGCAAGCCAACTTTGCAAAACAGCTCTTATTGCTGACCATTTCTTTCTGGTAATGTGCCTTTGCATTTTTGCAGTGCCACCTGAAAATGATTTAAATCACTTCAATGCAGTATTTTTTTAAAAGACTAGAAATAAAACCAATTCACGAATATTCAAGTAGGAAGCCTTGAAATATAGTACACTCTTCCAAGCATAATTACTGGCTACCTGTATGCTTCCATGCATCAGTAATAATGACCAATGTTTTCTGAGCTCAAGTGATAACAGCAAAAGTAGAGATTATATCATTGTAACAGCATAAATACAGACCAAAAATATAGATGTGAAAGGAGTAATTCTAAGAACGAGATTTCTATTTGCCTTTTACTCTTAGTGTTCTCTGGAATTAAAAAGAAGAAATATTTTCATTGTTGAAGAAATGAATAGCACAACTTAGGAAAACTACACAAGCAACAAGTCTTTTTAAACTAAGCAAAAATGAAAACCAAGGCACTGGATCAAATAAGACTAGAGAGTGCAACATTCAATTTCTGTATCACAATTGGAGTTTTCACTCCACTTGCAATTATAGATAAAAATATTATAGTATAATCTTAGAGCTTTAGAAGAACAGAACACGTAATTCAGAAAATGCATCAACTGATCCATTTCCCACCAGTGAACTCTGCAATACAGCACATATTCACAGAAAAACAAAGTAAAATTAGATTTTTTTACTTACAATGGAATAAGGAAAATAATACTAAAAGCACCTTCCAGTCCTTTTAATTGCTAATTATATTAATCATTAGTGTAAAGACTTAAGCTTTTTGATACAGCTGCATTGGAAAAAAAAATAAATAAAATTGATGTAATAAGAATTATGCAACACAGAATCTATTTTTTTAGGTCATATACAAGCAATATTACTGATTCTTGGATCACTCCTTGAGGAATTAGTAGTAGCCAGAGAAAAAAGTTTGGTTTGTAAATTAAGGAAGGCCAGACAACCCTTACAGTTAAGGTAAAAAAAGCAGTGTTTGTGACTCACTTTATTTGCAGCCCGTATAAACATGCAGCAGCACTTTCATGCACAAACTGAAAAGTCAGGAAGATCCCTCCCAGAGAGCTGCTCTGAGTTTACAGAGCACAAGAGAAAGACCTGTATCATCTTTGCAGGCGCACCCTACCCTACACTGCACAGAGCTATTGAACATCTGTATCTGGCTGCTCAGGTTTTTATAAGAGTATAAAAAAATATTGTAATAAAAAGATTCAATAAAGTACAATAAAATCGAAGTTTAACACATGCAAATGATTTTTAACAGATTACAGATAGATGTTTAGTACAAAACCTTTTCAAGCACTACAGCACAGATGTGCTAGAGCATGTCAGGCAGCTGGCAAAGATGAGCAAAAGGTATTTGCACCTATCATCTACAGATGTGTAAAAAACTCACCACATATCTCTTCCTCAATCACTTAGAAACCATCTGATGTGCTAGTTAATGATTCCCCTCTCTCCACTTCATTCTTCAGACATAAAGGGGTCCCATTTAACATAATCACTTAATAACAGCAAAGTGATGGGTATCAGAACTCTAATTCTTCTAATATTTGCAAAATCCAGCTCTTTGTAATAATAATAACACCATGATAGCAAACTGTAAAACTGTGTAATTATACTTTAATTGTATTGTGAGGCATGCATTAATCACAAAGTTTAAGTACCAAGGATGGAATTATAATAATTCGGTAAAACAAATTTAAGCTAGCTAAGTAGGTCAGAACCACTAGCATGCAACAGGAGACCTCTGGGAATTTATCAGTTAATGGCTATTTATGTGCAAATGAGTGCCCTCCAACCCTCCCAAATCCTGTGTAGCTGAAGGGTATTTCTGTTAACCAGGAGCATGCTTAACTGCTGAGGCATAAATTAAACCATTTATTGGAATGATTTTAATTCTTCTCTCCCCCCACCCACTCTTACTACTCCCCTCCACTATCACTAGCAGCACAATTTACAGTATTAATTTACATGGAGATAGGATTGCTGAAGAGTTACTCTTTTCAAGAAAGAGCAGGAAAAAGAGAACTGGAAAAAAAAAAAAGAGCGAGAGACAAACTTTTAGTAAGAGATAGTAGCAATGCTACAACTTGATCTTCAAATCTTGGTAAGCTGAGCTGTTAGGAATTTCAGAGGTTCAGTATCACAGCAATGCAGTAGAAACACTTTCATAACGAACTTTAATGAAATGCAATTCTGTTTTACATCCTCACAGAATCATAGAACCTTTTAGGTTAGAAGAGACCTTTAAGATCATCAAGTCCAAACATTAACACAGCACTTCCAAGTCCACCACTAAACCACATCCCTAATTGCCACATCTCCTTTTCTTTAAATACCTCCTGACAGCCTGTTCCCGTGCTTGAAAACCCTTTCCATGAAGAATTTTTTCCTAATATCCAATCAAAACTTTCCCTGGTGCAAGGTGATGACATCTTATCTCACATTCTAAATTTGGAGAAGACAATAAAGCTTAAGGGGGACTGCATCCACTGTATTTTCTGCCGTAATGTTCAGACTGTACACATATCAAAGGTTTCCTTTCAGGAAAGAAAACAATAAAAATTTCTTGGCTGCAAGAAAAGAACACCTTCAATTTTTGAGTTTTACTTAGAAAAAGCTAGCCATTTTTCATGTCTTAGGAAAATAGATACCTTTACAAACTACTCAGAATCAAGATGTATTGAATTTTCACTCTGATGTAAAATGGGGATGATTTGCAGACAATATAAATGATTTCTCAATACTTATAATCATAGCAGTAATTCAGTACAGCAAGGCAAGATAATGTAAGCATAACTTCAAGATTCGCTTTTAGGCTTCTAATTTCATATGCCTGGGGTTTCTTTTTTTTTTTTTTTTTTTTTTTTTTTCTAAATGCATGCACAAATATTCTTGCAAAGCCTAGGGTCCCAGAACAATAAAACAGCAAAAATCTGATTATCCCAACATCAATTAACCACAGCTCCCCATTACCCTAAACAGGGTCACATCTCCCCAGTGCCTAATAATTGTATTGTAAAATCCCTTGATTGTCTGAATGTATTCACACTCTCCCTACGATGTTTGTATGATCATGGTTGTGTTACAGTTAATTATTACTTAAGACATGATCACAGTACATTACTCTTTCTGATGTCATCTTTGCACCTAATAAGAAAGTCCACATAAATATAACACACTGGATAAATGCACAGTTTTCCCTCACCAATTCAAGTTATTGTAGAATACCCCTTAATATAAATAGGTGTGGTGTGAATCAGAGGAATTCCCAGGGAGCAAATCCTTAGCAGCTCTAAAATATTTTTAATAGGCAGATACATGGAACACTTACTGAAGTATTTCCCTCCAGTAGCTAAACAATATATTCCTGTCCAGAAAAACAAAAGAATATAAATGAAAATATTCCATTTTATTCTCGTAGATTAGTTTTTGTAAGAAAAACAAGACTGCAAAAAGCAGTAGAAGGAAACATCCTTGTCCTGGCAAGCACATCTGTACTTGCCTGTTCTTCCCTTCTCCTGCCCCTCAGTAAAGGTTGACACATCCCTGGCAGCAGGACGCTCCTGCTGCATGCATAATGGCTGCTGTGGCTGCCTGTGCAGCCCCTGCATTGCCACAGCAGAACCAGGAGCTTTCTGCCTCTTAACAGATCAGCAAGCATGCACATTAAACCAGACACTTCACACAACTTCTTTGATAACCAGTCAGAAATTAATGAACAGAACTATATGGCCAAAAATAAGTTCACTCCTGTATTTCCAGAAGCATTAGCACATCTGCATCATCAGAGCCTGTGACAAGCCCATGGTTACCTCCCCCTTCCCTACAGTGAGGGGCTGCAGCCTGGATTATGTCTATACCTTACAGCCAATGGCAGGGGCTCAGTATTGCCCTCAGGCTTTAATTAACCCCAATTAGAGATAAACAGGACCTTCTGGTTGTGAAAGAGGGAATAGACAGTGCCTTCAGCTTAGCAGACAACTAAGTAAACCACAAACTGCTTTTACCTTTCTCTACTCACTCCTCCCAAAAAAAAGAAAAGTTAGGAAGAGGCCCCCACCAGACCCTGAGATAATGAACCATGAATATGTTTCAGAGTATGCTTTCCTCTTTTCAGTTTGTTTTTAGGGAGGATATATATGGTGGCCTACTATTTTGGGCTCATTTCCCATTAGACACATTTTCACTGTCCCTGTTCTAGTGCCACTGTAAAGAAAGCTGGAGCATTTAGCCACAGGCAATTAGTGACACTTGGACTTGCTCCAAGCCAAATAAAACATGGCAATGCACATCTACATGTCCTGTATCAATGCCTAAAAAAGCATTTGCAAAGTGATTTCTAGACAGATTTCAAGCCTCAAACACAAAACCACCACAAACCCATCACCCTTTTCGGCACAGCCATTGTCCAGTGCATACAGTAGAGGCCATCTTTACACTCCCACCCCAGAAATTCCAAGAACAAGTAAGCTACAGTAGTACTAAACAGGTTCAATTTTTCTCTCCCAACAGAACTGAGAAATTAAAAAAAGAAAATAAGCTTGATTCCACAAGTCTCTCTTGAAGCCTGCAAGAATGCTACATTTGCAGCCTACTCTAAATAACCACTTTAAACTTCCATCCAAAATTAACCAATTAACCACCAGCATAAAGAACAGCAGAAAACCTGTAACATCCTTTTACATACTGGGTAACTTTTAGCGTGTCTCCCCTCAACTCTTCCTAGCTGAAATAATTCCCATCAAACTTGTACAAATGGCCTATTCCAGTAATTCATTTCTCTCTCCAATTTTCAATTTATTCATAAATATTTTGTAAAATGACATATCCAGAAATGCATACAGAACACTGCTAAGACAGAATAAGCAGCTCTTCTCACCTGCAGGAGTTTTATTAACACACTTCATAACATTTTTTTTTGGGTTTTTTTTTCCTAAAGCAATAGGTCCTGCTTTGTACTATCAAACAGGCTGTGTGCATAAAAAAGTCACTGTTAAAAGTCAGCCAGTAGATTTCAGTTAATTTTCAGATTTTCTTGCAGATACTGTGGTCTTAGAAACTCACATAAATAAACAACCTGTAAACAGAGGTGAAAGCTTAAGTACCAGGTTCACTTTCCACTCCTTGTAAGATACAAGGGAATCCAATCACAAACAATTTCAGTTTTTCCCTGTGTATTAGGTGGCAATCATGATAGTGCAGGGACAATACTGGAACTTGCAAGAATCTGTGCTGAGCAGGCAGCAAAGTTTACAAGCAAGGGCAATGGCAGATACCTCACTTCAACCAGCCCCAGATGTGGAGATCCTCTGTTTCTTTTACCTCCCCATACTTTGACAATATGGCTGCAACTCAAGTATTCCATGTGTTCTTCCTAATTTCAGCATTTGGCATCCACTGTTTCCCCTTGTTGATGGTAATTTATTACAAGGTACCAAAGTAATTTTAAATTCTCGTTTTGTTTTCCATTTGAACACAGAGAAATACCCTCTAATTTCTGGCTACATACAAACTCAAACCTTATTTTTTTTTTTATCTAGTACAACTACTTGTGCTAAACAGTTCATCATTTTCAGTGATCTGAAAAAATGCCATCAAACAATGATAATACTAAGATTACACAAGTAACACTGAAGCCTTACACTATTGATGATTTTTATGAAAATTTTCTCTCTCATTCCCATAGACTTTATTTCACAGAAAGACACCATTTCACAGAAAAAAATAGTTTGTACTTTTAAGGATGCTCTTTTCTTTTCTCTCACTTTTTTTTTGTTAGGGTATCCAGGAATGAGTATGATACATAAACACGAGAAGTTGTTTATGTCCAAGAAGAAATTCAATCATAAGCAAAAGCATCCTGGGGATGAAGAATCAAACACTATATACCCAGAAAACAGAAAAACACTAAAGAGCAAACAGAAAATACAATGTATTGAGATTCATTCCTTCTCTTCTCTTTGTCATTGCTTTCAAGAGAACACATCAAATTGTTTTTGCTGATTAGACAGCTCCAGAACGTGGTAGCAATAGTTGATGCTGGTAGGTTACAGCTGTCAGTAACAGAATCTGAAACAAATTTGGAAAAAAATGAAGCAAGTGGCTATTTCTCATCACTATAGCTATTATCCAGTTTCCAAAATGTGAGGTTAGACCTCTAGTGCTCTGGGCACCAACTTCATCAGGTTATTTTCTTAAATGAGCAAAGCAGCTAATAGTTGCTATAAAGTCATTTATCACAAAGACACATCAGTCTTGAAAGCAAAGTCACAGACATTAAAGTCCCTGCTAAGTTTTGGTGTGGAGTCCCAAATAGAAGCAGAAGCTGCTCCTGTCAAGGTCCCGGTGAAGCTGATGGTGCTGTGGCAGCTCCTACCTTCTTCTTGGGTGTTGATGATGGTGGTGAGAGAGCAAAGCAAAGCAAAAGGCAAAAGCAATAGCAAAAGTGATGGCAAAAAGCAGGGGCTCTCCCCAGTGCATGCTCTTATATACAATCTTCCCAACAAGCTAAGACACAAACTCGGACCACCACTCCTTAACCTATTAGAATTCTACTTTCTTAGCACACCAGGTTATGCATAAGGTACGTATATGGTCTATCTTGTTCTATCTGAAAAATGTAAGCAATATTCTTACTACAGCTCTATTATGTCTAAAACTACATTCCTGGAGCCTCCAATGAAAACACTAGTATGTTTTTCAACCTTCACTAGAACTCACACTTCTACTCTGGCATCTGAACCTTTCACTTACTAAAAAGCATTAGAGCTCATACTAAAAATTACTTACTAACTCACTTACTTATCCTAAAACTTAAACTTACACCCCTACCTTATGTGTGAGTGACTTAATATACTTCAATCCATCCAAAGGCTTTAATTCAATCCCTGCACTCTGATTTCTCTCTGAAGAATTCAGAGAGACCCCTAACTCACTGACTTCAACACTGAAGTATGAGTGATGGTGGGGGGGGAACAAAACCCAAAAGCTTGTTCTACTGAACCACTGAACTTAATCTTTCAGATCTGCACAAAGTGCATCAATCTGTGTCCAGCATCCAGCAGGTGCTTTCCTTGCTTTTCACTTTCCTTTATTAAGACAAGCACATTCATCTGTTTGGTTAGCATAGGGACCCTCCTCGGAGGTGGTTCAGATTTTTTCCTCCACTTTAAAGATCAACTTTCTTTAAAACATAAAGGCACAAATTAATTCTCTCCAGAGATATCAACTCCCATCTCAGGGGCTGGCAATGGAGACAAGAGTGCAAAGGGAAATACTCTGGGTGAAGCAGAGCCAGATGTGTCTGGTTCAATGCACGTAATTGACTCGTCTAAAGATTCTTGACACATTCAAGACAGTGGCTTGCCCTTGTCCCAAAATGTACACTTGCTATTTAATCAGTCAGTTTCTGATTCTCTGCTGAGAGCCCAGAAACCCCGGGCACAGCTGGGCACTGGGGCAGGCAGAGCTCCCCGTGGCTCCTCCATCCTCTCGCGCACGCTGTCAGTAGGAGGCAGCATTGGCTCTGCCAGCAGCAGCTCCGCACCGCAAAGTACTTGGGAGCGGGCTTCATTCTTCTGTCATTATATAAGCAAGATGACACTGTTCTCTAATCCAGCCAAAGCTGATAAGTACCATCAACCTGTCACTTCCTACATTTCAAATTCTAACATTGCAGCATCAAAGAGTTTTTACATTTCGATTTCTTTTGCTGGCAGCGGTCGGTAGCCTCTCATTCTCCCACGGTGTTCTAATGCAGCATTTGCACACCGGGGTTACTCCCAGCCTGAATAGCAGGTCATCCCCTACTCACTGAGCTCATCTGCGGCCCATGTGCTAGGCAATTTAGGTCCAATCAGCCCTTATTTAGCTCAAGAGTAATGAGCAGCATAGTGACACAGACTTAAGCCTGACCCTCAGGACACTGCTCATCAAGCAGTAAAACTGTGACAAAATCATTCATCTTCCACCCGCTGGCAAGAAATAATACTCGCACTCACTGTATTACTTTTTCAAGACATAGAAAAAAAAAAAGGTCCTGAATTTTCATGATGTGAGACATTAATTTGCAGAAAGCTGAATTCCCTTAAACCCCCCTGTTGCTATGAGCTCACCAGGGGGAAATAGGCCTTAGGAGACTGAAATGGAATAAAGAAAATTGCTTCAGCTTTCTGTTCATTTTAAATAAGCCTTAAATCTGACACAAGATATTCTAAAGAGAGGAGAAATATAGATCTTGTAAGGTAACGAAGAAACAATCAAAATTAAGAGATTAGAAGGCTACTTGCATATAATGATTTTAATGGCAAAAATATTTCTTTTGTTTAACATCTACAAAAAAAAAACCCCACTCCATATGAAAAGCCATTCTCATACCTCATATGAAGAATAAAAGGAAAACCAAGTGGAAAGGTAATTTAGGAAAAATAGTTTCAGAAGTGAGACACTTCCGTCAGAAAACAAATCTGTGCTTTATGTCCTTCAGGGAGCACATATTTCTCTAAACAACTGCAGGGTCCCAAGCAGCAGGCTCTCATTACAGCTGGATATGATTTTACCTTTTTTTCATAGATTTATTTTTTCACAAGTCCTGTACTGTTGTCCAGTAGACTATAGAAAGTTTATGCAGACTAATTTTTGGAAGATAAAATTGATACAATGGAACACAGTGTTTCCATCCGTAGCATAGGATTTAACTGTGTATCTTCATGACTCACAGACTTGAGTGAGTTTCTTTGGCTTTGGATTACTTTTTTTGGGCATCAAACAATTAGAAGGTTTTTTGACTGCTTTTAATATTTCAGTTTGCTCCAAAGTCATTCTAGAATAGAACAGTAGAATAGAATATTGCAGTAAGAAGGGACGTCGAATGACCATCTAATCCAGCTGCCTAAGTAATTGAGAGCTGATCAAGAGCTAAAGCAGATTATTAAGGGCATTGTCCAATTGCCTCTTAAACATTGACAGGCTTGGTATAACAACCACTTCTCTAGAAACCTTGTTCCAGTGCTTGACCATTCTTTCAGTAAAGAAATGCTTCCTAAAGTCCAGTCTAAGCCTCCCCTGGTGCAGCTTTGAACAATTGCCACATGTCCTATTAGTGGAGCCCAAGGAGAAGAGTTCAGCACCTTCTTCTCCACTTCCCCTTCTCAGGAATCTGTAGAGAGAAATGGGGTCATGCCTCAGCCTCCTTTTCTCCAAACCAGACAAGCCCCAAAACCTCAGCCACTCCTCATAGGACATGCCTTCCAGCCTTGCTGCCCTCCTCCTAAGCCAGATGTGAAATTTATGTTAATCAATTGTTAAACTTTCACATGTCCAACTGATGATTCAAGAAAATGGGCACTGAGAAGGGGAAGTGAATTTCTTGCAAACCTGAGCTAGTGATCTACATCTACAAGAACTTTCTATATGCAAAGTATGAGGTACACATTTCCAGTGCTTGTTGTTGTCTCGTTTCATTTCTTTACACAGTAAGACCCTCAGAGCAGAGGAGAAACAATCAAAACACACATTAGTTTTAGCTAGTCAACTCTGAAGGTCAGAATACAAGGGAGAAATTTGTAAAACAATAATTTTTTTTTTAGTCTCCAATAAAAATCTGAAAAAAACCCTCAAATCCCACAAAGAAAGAAGAAAACAATTCAGTGTTAATTACCAGAGCTACACCTTAAGGCCAAGAACACACACTGTATTCCCTCAAAAGGTGCTAACAGATTATTTTTAAGGATTTAGATACATGAAACCTCTCAAAATGCTGCTATATTCTAAAGCAGTGCTTGCTTCTCATGCATTAGGGTATTTAGACACTAGATTTTCATTACAATCATTTGAACACCAGTTTTGTTAATGGAATATCTGAACTTCAAAAAAAACAGTAAAAGTACTTTAAAAGATAGGTCAAGCTAGCATAATAAGGCATACTTGCTCCCAAAGCATATATTTGTTGTAAAGCAAAAAAGGAAGGATTTATTTCCTTTTTTTCACACAGGTGGACAAAGTTCACAGCAACTTGCAGTGGTCATTCATTCAGCCTGGGAGATCTTAGAGCTAAACTAACACCTTCTGACTCTCAGTTTTGCGGCTTAGTCACAGAGTTGCCTTCTGTGCTTATCAGGACATCACAGCTGGTGGCTCCACATATCCTCACAGGATGGGATGGGTAAGCAAAGACTCATGATCTTCCAAACTCTTCTGAATACAGTTTTCAGAAGCTCAACATCAGAAAAGAGATTTTACAAAGACTAGCACTATAACCCCTGAAGGGGAAGAAAAAAAGGAGGGAAGACCTTTCTATTCTCCTTCTGAGCTTATCTACTGACTTACACAGTAACAGAGAGGGGGAGAAATGCTTCTCTTGGTCTCGAAAAAGCTTCCCACAGGCTGTTTTGATGGCAAGTATAACTCAAAAAAATTACAAATGACTGTATATTTCCATAGCAAAGATATACTGGATAATCCATTCCTATTGTGGTTTCTCTCACAACCTCAAGGCTAAACACACTAAAAACAGATAGAAACATCCAGTTCTCCTGTTACCCGTGGCCCAATTATTAATGTAACTTTCTACTAGAGACAGGTTTACTTGGTCAATATTGCTGTAAGTGCTTATGAAATTTACACACTGAAGTTTTCAAAATTAAGCAAAAAAGTATAAATGGGCACAAATGCACAAGAACTGTTTTCAAAGTAAAATTAACATTTATTATGGTATTAGGGTAGAGGTACTTCTCATTTCTCCTATGGGAATCAGTACCAAGCCTCCCTTCAACTAGGCAAAGATATCTGGAGCGCTGCAGTGATTTTACACCTGGGCATGCACTCACATTTTATAGTTCTGTAACTCTGTGCTAACACTCAACAAAACCCAAATGCCAGGATGACAATAATAAAGAGAAAGCTCATGTCAAAGCAATACCCCATTACGATACAAGACATTTTAGCATATTTCAAACACTTCCTTCAAGAATAACATATTGCAGTGCCAGTACCTACAGCCGATTTGTCTGAGTCTTGTATCCATTTTTACAGCAAGTTCTGTCAAATCTATTTAATGCCTGTATTTTTATTAACCCAGGCCTTCTTTATGTGCCATGAGGCACTTAGATGACAGATAGCGCCAGAAATTTGGAACAAATGGGCAAACTTGCTACATTTACCTTTCAACACAAGAAAAAAACAAAATAATTTTAAATCACTGTTTAAAAACAGAAAAAAATACCCAGAAAAAAAACTTATGTCTGAGCTATAAGTGGAATAAGCAAACATAGGAAGGAAGCATTTCATGTTTTGATTTAGGGGAGTTCCTGATTATTTACTGTTTATTTTACATGCTTTATAAAAGGAGGCAGTATTAAAATACAATCTTACACTTCACAGAGAACGTTACTATGAAGATCAAATACTTGCAAGTGCCAGCAAGTAGCATCTTGATTCCAATTACCTACTCACCACGTGTCAAAAACTGATAAAAATGAGTTCTCCTGCCAAGACACAGTTCTATTTAAATATATGGATCCCAAAATAATCATAATGGTAACAACCAATAAAAAAATGGTTTAAGAAACCTTATTTAAAATCATCTAACCATATATAAATACAACAATCAAAAGCTACCAGTACTTTTCTAGTGGTAGAAAAAAATAC
The DNA here is from genome assembly GCF_029582105.1 of Oenanthe melanoleuca. Taxonomy (NCBI): domain Eukaryota; kingdom Metazoa; phylum Chordata; class Aves; order Passeriformes; family Muscicapidae; genus Oenanthe; species Oenanthe melanoleuca. Next base: position 37,666,769 of record NC_079336.1, read on the forward strand.
AAGGAAAAGCTGGAATGGGTTATTCTAAAACACTGTCATGTAAAAATAGTGAAGGTGGGGGTCTCTTTTCAGATCTCTTTTAAGAAAAAAGAAAGAAAACAAGCACACTTTCAAATCCTTGTATGCCAAGTTTTAGCCCAGAGCAAATTTTCACTGCTATGTTACAAACCCTTGAAAATAAAGGTTTATAATGGAAATGCTGACAGACCCTTAACCACAGCAGCATGAGTAGCTATAATTAAAGAAAAGCTTTTGGCTACACCTCACTCTTACAATGACAGATTAGAATTTTTACAGTATCCTCAAATAAAAATAACTGGGAAACCTGGAATGAGATTCCAGCAATCCAACAAGGTATGTTAAAGGGGACTGCTAAAACTATTTGACATTTTAAGCTTTAAATATTGAGGCTCTTAGTTAACACAACCAAGTCAGTATTTTCATAATGCATCTTATCAGAAATAAAAAATGCTCCCAGGAGCCATCATCTGGGGTTAGCAGAAAGCAACACATGAAGTTATTTCCTAACAGCCTAGAGGGAGCTCCTTGTCTTTTAATCATCTCACTTCCTTTCCTACCTGTAAATTCCCTGTTATACAGTTATAAAATTATTTAGAGTGCAGTGTTCTGAAAAATTACATTTATGAAAGGCCTATTATCTTATATCAGCCTGGATTTTAAAAACAAGCATTTCATCCTTTTCCAAGTTTGAAAACAGACCAGGCCTAATCAGTCTGGTGAATTCAGTAACATTTTATCATCTAGTTAGCACGAAGTCATCCATATCTTCTGAACCAAAAAATGGTTTTAGTGTTGTTTCATTTGCATGGCAACAGAGGACTGTTTTCACTGAGTCTGTCAAAGCAGGAAAAATCACTAACACTTTCCTGTTTCATACTCATACAAACACAAGTGTTTTATAAGTGTTAAGGAATTTAATTCCTCAGTAAATGGGACAAATAGGCTGATAACAGTAACCAAATGTATGAATATAGAAACTGAAAGAACTGTTAAAAGCAAAGCTCTAAAAATCTCTCCTATAGCAATTACTACTTGAGCATGTCAGTAATTCAAACATTTCAGCAGAACTACTTTTTGTAAAAAAAGGTACTAATACTATCCTTTACCTTGTTGTGATGACCTGAGAAGTCTAAATTGAACTTCCATGCCCTGTTCATCGTGTTACAAGAGGGCCACATAACACCCAGTCCTGGAAAGCTTAAGGATAATGCCAATTTATAAAACAGGTAATTTTTTTACCTGTCTCAAATTTCTCCCTACTTCATCTTTAAAAGCAACACAACAAATGCTGTGTATTAGCTAATAGAGAAAATGTCAAAGCATTTTTGAAGTCTCCAATTTATTCCAGGAAATACATCCAGTTGAACTGAAATAATAAATAATAAATCAACTAAACTTAGTTTTGTGCTTCATCTTTTTTCAAAAGACTGCCTGAGAAACAGTTGTCTTTGGATCTATAAGCTATTGACAGCTGCAGTCAAACTACTAGACAATAACAAAGAATCTAGTTAAAGAGAGATCTTGCATATGGGCCTCAGTATTCCTATTATGCACTCTTCCACAGCTCTTTACACATATTTCAGTCTTGCACATTTGAAGTAATAGCAGATCAATAGCTGCCTCTTAATATCTTATGAAAAAAAAGCAGTTTGGGCTTCAAACTGGAGGACTGCTTCTCAAAAGCATCAGTAGACAAAAAAATATGCTTATTGAAGGGCACTGTGGATGTTGAAAAATGAACTAGTACATCAAAGCAAAACTGCTTGAAAGTGGTAAAATATTATTTCCTTCTTTCCTATCGAACCCCAGACAAGTATTTAAATCTCCATAATTGTAGTATTTGAATGCAACCTTGGTAAAAGAGAACAAAAATAGAATGAAAAGTCTGAAAAACACAATATATTCAATGAAGAAACAAAAATAAAAAACAACACCCCTCCAATTAATGCAATTAACACACACGATTTCTAAAATTCCTGTACGAAAGAAAATATGATATTGTCTGAAATGGAAGCAACTAGATGACTTTCTAAAGAGACACTAATTCATAACAAAACATCAGGATGTCAAACCTAATCTCCTGAAATAGAAACGAAACATTTCAAAAGATTCTATATGCACTGTGAATATGAAGTATTGGTGGATTTTGAAATTCAACATATGATTCACAGCCCTTCAGAAATTTCTCTTTCCATTTACTCAGTTTCAGTAAAAAAATTAATAGGAACTACAGGTTAACCCTAGAAACAAAATGCCTGTCTATATCCACAACTTAACTAAATAACTTACCGAAGTCTGGCTAGAACAACCTGAAGAAAATTCAGGACCATGCTCAGCTCTGCTCCTCGACACGCAGGCAGCAGCATAGTAAAGCCATCATTTAGCAACTTTTCCTCAGAAAGGCTCAAGTAGCAGCTGGTCTCAAACACTTCCTGGACACCATCAATGTAGGTTGATAGCAGAGTCCAGAGATTTTGTCTCTGTGTGTAGTCATTTTTGGTTACTAAAAACTCTTTTGCCTTCTCATGGAAAGCATTTGAGATTTTCTCAGCCAGGGCACTAATGTCCATATTCTTCTCAACATAAATTAAAAGGAAAGCAAAATGTCCTCTCCAGATGAGAGCTCTCCGAGACACAGTGATGGAGGCTGGAGTCAGGAAATCCAAGAGATCCAAAACCCGACTCAGTATATCTTCTGTCTCCACAACAATTGCCAGCATGAGGAAGAGGTTAAAAAAGTTCTGCAGCCCCACTTCTGTCAGCTCCTGCATTCTTTTCCGATGGAACTTGGAATAAATTCTACATTAGAAACACAAACAAAAAATGCAGGAAAGACAAAGTTTCTTGAAGTATGCAATTTTCTAACTTCTTGAGTGACTAAAATTGTATTTTCACACTTTGAGTTTATGGTTATCCGCTTCCAATAACTCTTAAATTTTAAATACTCATTTTTCTCATTACTCTTATGCCTACTGGAACAAATATGCTCTTTTAGTTTCTGCTTTTGATTTAAAGCACACATTGTTTCCAATCAGAGGTGCAGCCTAACCCTTCCCCCCTACCTAACCTCTAGTACAAAGCTGAGCACAATGTTATGAGTAGACTCTGCTCTGTCTGTGATGGATATCCTCCATACTATGCCTTCAAATCAATCAAGTTAAAGCCATGAGGGCTCCTAGGAAAGGAAGCTGTCAAGCTCTTTGCCACACCAAACCATTCCTGTACACCAGCTTTTCCCCTGGAAACATCTTCATTTCCACATGGAATTCAGCTACTGGTTTGTGCTATTATGCTATAGTGCTGCAGCTGCAGTGATCAAAGCCTCACCTACCAAACCATCACTGCAGTAAAAGGAAGATTTCTGATGGAAAATCCCTTTATTCCACAGTGCTTTGCAAAAGTCCTTACCAACTTATACTGCACACCTATGGTATAGACAGGCTTGAAAGAAAACAGAGAAACTCAGGCATTTGGATGAGAAACCACTCTCCAGGCAGGAAGATGTTAAGCAACTTTATCTGCATTGCTTGCAGGACAATGTTCAAGTCATACACAGTTGATGGTGGCAAGCACTGCGACTTGGAAACTTTAAAGTGGTTGACAAAAAGGAAAAAGCTTATACAACAAGATCTTTTCTGGGACTTTTACTTAAAATTCACCATTCCTACAACAGAGGAGTAAGATGAAAATGGCATAACTTTTTGATTTTTGTGTTTAAAACTTGGGGTACATCTTTTATCTTTACTTTAAAATAAGTTCCACCTACAGTAGCTAAACATCTATAAGTGCTGTTTGCCTATTCTGTCACCCAGAAAATAGTTGGAAGTGGTGTTGAGGTTATCAAATCTAGCCACCAAAAATTACAGCAAATCCAATTAATGTTGTTTAGTAGTAGATTACTACTGACAGGCATTTATGTTTTTCATGCATCAATTAATGCTTGGTTAGCTGCTGAAAACAGAGTTCATCCCAAAATCATAGCCGTAGGCTGTTAAATTTTGCTACTTGTGTAATTGATTCTTTCAAGGTAAAAATGAAGAAAATTGGTCAAGCAGACTGTGTGTTGTGTGTTATTATTCCCCCTCTTAAATTAGGGAAAGCTATAGGAGCACAAATTGTAAGTATAATTTCATTTCAGTAAGAACAGAGTGGGCTAATTACAATTTTTTAAAAAAGCAAGACACTGATACAGAATCCAACAACATATTTGTTCCTATGTAATTGCACCCATTTATAAATCCGAACTTTAGTGACTGTTACAACTTGTGAAGTGTATATAGACATTAGGCATCCTGATTTTTTCTGATAGCCAAGATAACCCTTCTTTCCTGGAAGAAAAACACCACAATTTTGTAAGGTGAGTATACGCATGGGCATTTTTAAATATTTATTACTTGAGTACATGACAACCTTACTAATGTTTAATAAAGTTTTAATTAATTATATTAATACTTAATAAAATCTTTTTTAAAACCTCAAAATCCTAAACCAAAACGATTTTCTTTCTCTAATAAAAAATACTTAACAAGACTGTACTAATCATTACACGTGCTATCTCATTACTATAAGAAAAGTCTCATGGATTCAGTAAGCATCTAAAACACTAAGTCTCATTTAGAGCATATATATTTTATGTTTAATTATATCCTGACTGACTGGACTTAATTAGTATGTTTCAAAATTAAGTGAAAAATTAAAATCCTCACAAAAATATTATGAGAAATTTTGAAAACCACTGAAAAGAAATAAAAAATTTAAATGAAAGTGTGGGTCTAGCAAGTGTCAGTCTGCACGTTCTTGAACAACACATGGCTTACATGCAGCTCAAACACAATTTCTGTGCTTTAATTATATTATCTGTCTGGCAATTGGGTTGTACCACTGCACTGGTTGCCAGTCTACCAAATTCCTGGCCAGTGGGATGAGGTAAATCATCCCACACTGTGGATGCCAAGGTGATTCTTGGACCCAGTTACAGCCTCAGCTGGCAACAGAAACTTCAGGAAACAACTGCTTTCTTCAAATTATGAGTCACCCTGGATCCCTCACCCCATTTACTTTGTCATGAGCAGAGTCCCCTCTGCCTCCCATGTGGCTGGAATGGTCCCTGACCCATTACACTTGCTACAAAATGAGACAAACTAAATAGCACCCATACCGTCCTTTAAGCTGTTTCCAAGGATGCACACCATTGTTTTCTTCTTTCATAATCCGTGCCAAAATGCTGAGGAAAATGAAGTAACTGTTGCTGGAGTTGAACAGAGAAGGGATCTGCTGTTCGTAGCAGCAGCGTTTCACCAACTCAAGCATTGACAAAGAAGTCTTACTAACATTTGCCAGATCCTTCAGACCAAGCCAAGGAACAGTAAAGCAGCTATTCTGAAAGAATAGATGAAAACAAAATATTATAAATAACAATAAATGCCAATATTACAAAGGCATTAAGATGTACTTCTTCACAGGAACAAAAGGATGTGTTCCTACCACAGCTAAAACAAAAATGTATTGTAATGTAACCGTGTGCAAAGTATTTTTACAAGATCCTAAGCTGAGTAGACCTGATGAAAAATAAGACTTAAAATATATTAGCATAGCCTACAATTTCATAATGTAATGGACAATAACAAATTTAAACATGATTTCATTAAACAAACATAGCAAATTTAAGGATACTGCCACTGACTAGGTAGTTTTACAGAAGTATAGCAATCAAGCTCGGCTACAGGAAAATCAGAAATAATCAGCAAAAATCAAGGACTGTCTATATGCAATCCTACATTTTTATATATTCATCTACTTACCAGATTCTTGCTGTAATAATCCCAGAGTATGGTGACAACAGATAGGTTCAAATCCCAAAAATTACACAAAGTCAAACAGCACTGAAGATGCATTCGTAAGTGTTCCTCTAACACACGATTCTTGAAACAGAAATAAGAAATTAACATATAGGATACATAAAACTAGCATACCAGACTATTCAAAGTAATTTCCTAATATAAAAAATACTTTTAATTATATACTGTTGAATAAATGCATCTGCTAATACAAGCAATGAACTCAAAGATAAAAAGCTGACAATTGCACCCTGCAAACCAGCCAATGCTGGTTCATCCCAGAATCATAGAATCACAGAATCATTTAGGCTGGAGAGGCTTCTGAAAAGGTTCATAGGAAAGAAAATAGGAAAAACCAAACAATTTGAACACAGTGAAGCATTCAGGTTGCAATTGTGGGATAATGAAAGTGGAATTCTTGTGATGCGGCTTTTGGTGACAACAAAACTGAACTTTCATGGGAGACAGGACATTAAGAGCATCATGCTTTGACTAATGTGTGTTTAACCTAGCCTATTTTAGGCATCTACTTTAGGATGATTACTCCTGTAAGGACTTTATTGCCTTCACTGCCTGCAAAAGTGGTTTAATGGACCAGCTGGTGTGCAGTTGTTTAAAAAGTAGAATTTTACACGTACGAGTCTAATGTTTCTACCCCACGGCTGGGATATGGGAAGATGATCATTAAGGTCCTTTCCAAACCAAACCATTCCATGATTCTATGACTTACAGTGCTACTTCTTATGGCTTCCAATGTCTTGGACTGGACTTTTTTCCTGTTTTCAATGCCACACAAACGAGTCTCACTCATTAACTTGTCTCTACCTGGCTACACATTCATGTGGAAAACTTGACATGCTACACTTTACCACAACACTGCAAACAATTACACAATCACCTATAATAACTTCTAACCACATCTGCCTTTTCTTCACATGAACAGTTAATGTAGGGCATACGGCTTCTAAAGTGGCACATTCCTAAAACAACATGAAAAACTGAAAATATGTTTTCATAGAAAATTAATATACTAATTACTATGTAAGATACTAAACTCAAAGAAATAGGGAAGTAACTTTCCAGTAAAGACTCACTAAAAATATCCACAATAGTAATTCAAGTGTAATAAAATGCCTACAAATGAAAGGTGATACTCAAGTATTTTTTTATATGTATGACACAACTATTAATTCAAAGACTTCCCAAAAAAATAACAATCTTAAAATCCACTAGCAAGGGAAAGAAAAGCTGCTGTTCTCTTTTCACAAATAAAAACAGGAGTCTTGATGTAAAACAAAAAAACCTGCAGCTGAACATACGTATTTCTCTAGAGGGATCTACCCAGATACAAGGATGCAAAAAAACCCAAACCAAACAAAACAAAAACACCAAAACACACACCATTTATAAAGGGAATGCTTAATCTTGAAGTTATATTTTGAGTCTAAGGTTATGCTTAGGATCTAATTCAACAAACAATGACTGCTTCAGTTAAATTAATTCAACAATAAACACAGCAGTTGAGTAGCTTCAATTTGAATCATTATTTATCTGTCCAACAATAGTCTTAGAACAGTTTCCAAAACCAAGATAGCACTGAAGGCGTTATCTTCAATTTAATATCAAAGAGTTATCCAGACGTCAAATATCCCTGGGATTAATGGATTCTCTCATAGCTCTTTTGCTTAAAATAGTCTCTTGCACTGCTGGAAATACTATCAGAACTCTTGAGGTAGTCAGCTTTTAATTTATCACAGAAGGGAGGAACACCTGATACTATCAAAATGATAGTACTATCTAAACATAACATTTTTCTCTTATGACCTCCTACTGTAGTAACAAAATTGGTTTTCCTAAAAACCCAAGAAATACTTCTCTATCTCTCAAGGTAGAATTAACCAAAAAAATACAGTGAAAGTGTAACAAAATTGAGGCAGAAATGAAACAGCACAAAGCATTTATTTTCTAAAACAAGAAGTCTAATAAGACAGACTGCTATTAGTTCTTGTGAACTAAAAAGCTTTTGATTCTCACAATAAAACTTCATAAACACACATTCCTCTTATTCTGACAACCCATAAATTTAGTCAGTTTGATGTTGCCAAGTAGACAAATACAGTATGATAATATTACGACTACAACAATATTCATTTTGTAGTACATAAAGAATTGTAAACCAGCTTTTTGTATTCTTTTGTAAGAGAATTCCAAATTACACAAAAGGTAGGAAACATCTCATATAACTAGTTTCCCCAAAAATGCCCTTTTATATGTGATAGAACTGGAAGTTTTTTCACATGAGCAATTTGGAATTTAAACATCTAGAATTTAAAAAGAGAGTGATTTCTGGGTGAAGAACTCAGCTGTTGGTCAACTGTTAGAAGCTGAAAGGATATATCCAAGGAAGAAGCACACTACACTTGCCCAGGTGTCTATGAATGCTCATATCTTCTCACAAGGTACTTTTACTTCCCATCACTATAGATCCCATGAAATGAACAGCACCTTCACATCTTTTCCTTGCTCAGCAGCAGGCTAACTGAATTTTAAAGGAGCTCCTATCTGAAACAGGGCACTGCAGCACCCCTCTACCACTTTCACATGGACATGCAGCACCTTCTTCTGAAGGTCTTCATTACACCCAAAATCCTGCATATTCTGGATTAACATGCCTTAGGCTCTCTACTGCCTGCATGTGGACCACTAAACACAACAGTATTACTGAAACTACCAAAATGCTGCAGATTTAACACTGGTTAGGCATTTCTGCATCCCAATATTTAGCTGTCCTAAGGATATTAAAGCTACACTCCAGCTTCTGCTGTTTCATAATGCTGTTACCCTCAATGGCTGCAACAGTGCCCATTGAATCATCTTTTCACTGCATAGAATTTGAAGGTCACATGAAGAGAAATTAACAGTCATTGGTAGGAGAGAGAGTATCAATTTACCTTACAAATTTATGTTCTGCATCTTTTTAAGATGCTTTTGAACACACAAAATTACACATACTTGATTTCTTCTTTGTTTCCCCCCATTCAGTGTAAATTGCAAGTGCAAGTCTACAAGCTATAGTGAAATTAGGGAGTAAGATGTACAAGAAGATTATGAGGCTGATGAACATAGTACTAAATATGGTTAGTTTTTGAGTTCCCATACACCTAAAAATGAAGTTTTTAACTATCAACTCCTGCCCTCTCCAGCAAATGGGTGATTCAGCACTATAATTTCTTTTAATTTATTTTGCACAGTTATTGCTGTGCATCTTTAGTAGATAACAGGCTATATGCTGAAAAGGATGGCTCAGATAGGATTAACTAAAAAGTCATGCCAAGTGTTAACAGGCAGTATCATCAATTCTGTCCTGCTGTTCATTGAAAGAGTACTATTATCATTTTCACTTTTCCCCACTTGTCCATGTTTCATTCTATAACTGACTTCTTGATATCTCATTGTGCTTCTCATTATTACATTTTCTGGACTCAAAAATAATTAAGAGATGGAAAAGGATAAGATAAAAGGTAGGAGTGGCCACTAGAAGATGACATATCAACAGAGGAAAGATATGTCTACTGGCAAAAGAATTCTCCTTCCTAGACTCAGTCAAGAAGGCTGCTATGCAGAGATAGGGAGCAGGATACGTGTTTTAACAAAGCACTACATTCACTCATGCATGCACATATAGGAATTAATGTTCCCCAAGGAGCACTTTCCTTGGGCAGCTAACTCTATAATGCAAGAAAAAATAATGAACAAATAAAATATGGAAATAAACTATATGGCTTCTTACATGGCTGGTAATAGTTACAACCACATCTTTGGCAAATGAGGGTTTGTTTTAATTCCAACAGTGGTTGCCTTTGGAAATGAAAACACATATTTGCTTCATATTACTGTGTCTTGACTGATTCAATATGCAAGTCTTCTGAACTTGGCCACTTAGCTGCCTTTCTAAATTGAATACAGCTCAATACTTTTTTAACAATATCAAAAACTCTGTATTTTATGTATGTTCTGCTTTGAAGTAATCATTATTCAAAATAATAAACACTTACAAGAAAAAGGGATTATTTTGAAGAAAATAACATCAACTACAAATGTGTGTCAGATTGCTGCCATCCAGAAGATGCAAGCAGGAAGGCAGCTAATAGGCTACTCAGTTTTTATGCATCTTATCTAAATCTCTCCAATTTCTCTCTCAGAATGGCAAGCATCCAATAAGAAATGTCATCACTTATGGTTTTAATGTATATGCATAGTTTGTATTTTCAGTCATATACTGTAAAATCACTCAAAATACTTAATCTTTTAAGTTGAAAGACTACATAACCAAGCATTAGAGCTTATTTTAGAGTATTAAAAGCCTGAAAAATCATGCTATCATTTCAACTCTCCCAAAAGTCACAAATATTTTCTTGTCGAAAAGTTGTAACAAGTCCATGTTCCATATTCCAGCTTTAACTACAGTTGTTACTCCTTCATGAGCAAGAAAGTTATAATAATTAAAAAAATGGAAAGAACTGACTCCCTTTCTGCTTTCAATAACAGAACTTTGAAGGATTTTTCTTAATTTCATATACCAAATGAAAAAACAAACAAGTTTCTTTTTGTCTTAAACATACATAAAGAAAGAAATTATTTTTACAGGCATTACCGATACAACATTTGCAATTTGTACAATGCAACTTCAGTACAAATTTACAGAGCTATAATGTAACTTATTTAAAAAACTTGATGAACAGCATATTTAAAAGCATATTAAAAGGAGGTCAATTCTGACCTCTGGGCCATGAAGCATTGCATTAACAGTTCTGCAGAAAGAAAAATGATAAGGTATGAAATGAGTGCTCAGAAACTAGAACCTTATCAGTAAGAGTTTGATTCAAGCCTGTAAGACAAATTGCTCAGCAAGGCAAGTCACCTTCCTGCTGTGATGAGGATATAGCTGAATTTTCAATGCAACTGACTATCTCCTTCATCATGTCTCCTCAACTTGATATCCTTACATTCAGTATCTGATTTACATTTTCTAAGCATCCAGTTCTTATTCTGAATACATCTTGTCTGAGAAGCCATATACTACCCTTCCAGGATAATTATCTTTTTTCTTTATCTGACAATTTAGCATCAAGCACAAGCACTTTAAAGCAAGTGGAACTGCTAACAAGGAGGGAACTGTACACTGTCACAGTTTAGCTATGTCAAGGTTGTTCATTTACCAGTGATAAAAACACTACAACTCCAAAAATACACTTGTTAGTTGGACTTTGTTTCATGCACTGTCTTTTCCTGAAAGCATCTCTGACACTTTCCTTGTTCATTATTCTTTTCTTCATACACTTACTTGAGTATCAGTGGATTTTTTAAGGAGTTCCTCCACAAATTTCCAATTGGGTTCCTTCTGTTTCTGAAAAATAATTATCAACATGAAAAAGCATTTGTATCCCTTACAGGAAACACTATATAATAACATGAAAGTAAGAAGGCAAAATATTTCCAGAATTATTTAATTTCATGACAGAATACAGCAGTTATCACCAAAAAGAGCTTTTTTGTTATGAATGTGCTTGGTATCTGTCCTAAAAATTAGCCCTCAGAAAGACAATAAAAAGCAAAAAATAAAAACTGTGGAACTTGAACCACTTTATGTGACTCATGTGCAATCCCAGCCTTCACTTTTAATGGAGATGCAAAACATTCAGGCATTTTTTATTACTCCAAGCAGCATGTCTTACAGTTCCATTCTTTAGTGTTCTGTAAAAAAAAAAGCTATAAGGGGTAAGAAGAAAGAAAAAAGTATAATCTTACATTTTCTTGCTTATTTCTTTTCCATCTCTTTATGGAAAATGGGAAAGAAAAGGGTAGAAGGATTTGCAACCAAGGTAGTTTTCTCAGGGGGAAAAAAAAAGGCAACAAGGCCAACATACTTACATTTCTTACATACAGCTACATATATAGCCTCCGCAGATAAGTAGATGTGTGAACACAGTACTTCTACCATTGTCCTACCTTACTCATTCTCTCCACTACCACAGCTGTTAAGCCTTGTACATTATTCTGCAGATAACTGTCCTTCAAACAACAGTTTACAACTTACAATAAAGAGCATTTTATGCTTTGGTAATTGAAATATAACTACCTTCCAGCATTGTGCTCCATCTTCCTCCGCTACTGATAAAACTGGTAATGGTATAACTTGATGACAATTTCACATATAACTCCAGAAAGTAACAAGAAAATTTTAAAAATTAATTTTTTTAAAGGATGCTGTTGGCTACTCCTCATCCAACAATATGTAACTACTTGGTGACTTTACATTTTTGCAACACAAGAAAAAGGAGATACTGAAAGAGACAACAGTAGCAAGTGACAGTCCATAGACTGTTTATGGAACAAATATAAATGAAAGGACAGATCTACAGAAAGTTACACTACAGCTGTGATTTCATGATTTAGGAACTTGACCCACATCAGTTAAAAAATTCCCACTGCTTCTTCCTTGTCCTGACAGCTCCTTTTCCTGCCCTCACAGTTACAGCACACCCTACTCAATTGTTCTGGTACTTCTATAAGTCTGTAAGACTCAGAGCCAGAACAGTGAATCAACACAGCTTTAGGAGAAGAAGAAAGAATGAAAAAGGAATAGGGCCTGACTTAGGTCACAGGAGAGGGGCACCAAAAATTGTGCCAGAACAGCAGAGGGCATATAATGCCTAGGGTGGTGAACAGGATCTAAGCTGTTACTCATGCCAAAGGCTCTGTATCACAAAACCAGAGATAGCATCAGGTCAGGAGAGGACATTGCATCAACAGACAGCCAAGGAGTAAAGGCAGCACCTCAGCAGTATGCAAACACAGGAAGTGAACAACCAGCACTTCCAGAGAGATCTAGTCAGTATTTACATCTGATTTTTTATATTTTAGAGCCTGATGTTATGTGAATAACTACATACTGGCAACACCCTACTGCAGATTTCAAGTAAAGCTAAAGAACTGCTGCCAGTTTTGGCAGAAATGAGTACATATTAGATATTAGAGTTACGCTAAATGTCTGTGAGAGCACTGAATGTTTGGATCAGCCTGCTTAGAACATGTTTGTAGCAGTACCATAGACCAAGGACACATGTTTTATACAACAGGTGTTTATTGCCAAAGTTCCAGTTTGTCTGCAGTATACAGATCACCTTACAAGATCTGGAGTAATCTAGGGCAAACTCCTGACACCAACTGGGATTGATTACAAGAGTGCACCCAAGTTTAGCCCAAACACAGGAAAGGACACCAACCACCTGCTGTGCTCTTTTTATAGTTCCAATTGTATCTATATTTTAACAGACTTTCTTCATTCAAATCCCAATAGCTTTATATCCAAACAGTATTCCCTACTGCACTGGCAATATGGCACAGCACCTGTTTACCATTGTTTACAATCTGCCCTTGTCAAAGCATACGTATAACCTATACCTTTGACTCCAAACTGTGTGTCTTAAAACACCCTCCCTCAACCCCCAGAGAGTCCTAAAAATCAACAAAACCCAGAGACCTCACAGTACATAGAAGTGCTGCTAAAACCAAAAACTTGAGCTGAGTTTGCAGGAAGAAACTTTTGCAAGGACCAACAGTCGAGTACTTGGAAAAGCCATATCAGGCTTCTTAGCTGGAAGTCCATGTTTGCATATCTTGCCATATAGTAATTTCAGATTATTCTATTCAAAGGCAAGAATTCTTAGCCCCAAGTAACTCTGCCTATATTACCTTAGCCCAGAGGATATTAAAATTGACCCCTGCAACGTTCAGAAGTAGCAAATTTTCTCATCAGGTCCCATCTGAGTTTTAAATATACAAATCCTGCTTAAGAGTGAAGTGGGACCTGAACAGGGGAATATGGAAAGAGAAATGTACTGTACATCCCTCAGAACATTCTCTAAGAAACCTGCCCAAAATTTCCTAACTTAAAAATGTGGTTTCATGTATGTGAAATATATATCCAATATATATGAATCATTGCATATTTGAAATTACATTTTATGAGCTAAGGGGGAAAAATAAGAAGCAAGTCTGAAACCTATTTAGAATTTTAAAAGCTTTCGTAACAACCTTACAGCCATGCAGATCACATTAAAAAATTGAAAATCTTCCACAGATGACATAGGCTTAGGGGCAATTTTTGCTACAGAGGACATGAATACTCATCATTATGACACATCACCCTCCCACCTCTGATCACAGTTAATTAAAAGAAAGCATGTGTCACAAAGCCATTGCATCATATGTTTAATCAACAAAACAGGACTACAGAGTCCTCATGTAATTCTACCAACTTCACAAATTCATATCACAGACTGTTTTACCTTATAATGTTCAAAAACTATTTTGAGATTGCAATTCAAGGAGGGGAACAGGACCTAAAGGGATGGTTACCATGAACTGTCTATGACAGTTCATATCACTGTGGTGGGTGAAAAGGCTCTGATGTTACTGATAAGATATTTTTTGTATGAGAACAGGGATCCCTGGACAAACTCACAGTAACGCAGAAATGCAAAGTAGAGCTAACAGTTCAAACATAAAAACTAGTGGAAACATCAAGAGAAGCATGCACAGGATGGTCTCATGATTTACAAATCAAGACTTGGAAATTCTCTTCTCTTAGGTGGGGTCTAAAGAAAAAGTATTATTTAATCTTGGGGAAGTCGCTTCCTGCCACTGTGTCACAAATTCCTATTTTAAAATAAGAACAACAAGAACTGTTTTCCCATTCTACATATTTTTTTGGCTTATGGAAATAATATAGTGCCTGGGGCGCAAAAAAAAAAAAAAAAAAAAAAAAAATCATGATGCTAAATACATAGTATGTATCAGAGTGAGATACAGGAAAAATGCCCCAATGATAAAAGTAATCAGCATCACTGTCTTTGGATTAGAGAATTAAATATAACAAACGGTGCTTCATACCGATTTCTGTATTTAACCTCGGAATAACCTTTTCTCCCTTTCTAAATTCCTCTAAGAAGCAGGAAGTGTAGTAATTCTATCTCCCAAGGTCCGTGTATAATACACTCTGGACTGTATCACTCTCCCCCCCCACACAATAACAGGGCAAAACCAAGGGAAGATTGAGACAACCTTCAGCGTAACAATCAGACCTGATCTGCAACTTTACACAGTATAAATGTGCAAGAAGTTGCTTCATTTTGCCACATGATAACTAGCAGCCTGCCATGGCCTCCTAAAGAATTTGTCAACTGGCAAACAGAAGAAGCATAAGCTTCCCACATGGGCCAAGTCCTGTAGTGAACAGATAGGGTCAAGAGTTTTTCAAAGTAGTATTCAAGCACTGAATTACCACACCTTTGCTGCATTTAAAATTTTTTTTACAAATATGCAGACTAGAAAATCCAAGTTACTCTTAACTTTTTTGGAAAGTCTAATTTTACTTAGACTTTCCCAGAATTGCAACATCTTTATTTCATTTTCTATTTATAGACTTAATGCTTTTAAAGATCTAAAGACAAAGGTAGGTGTTTATAGTTATGAAAATGGCTCAAACTACATGATCATTCTTCCCTTCTTACAGATTTGCAGCTCACAAACATTTCCAGGTTTTACCCTTTCATTCTAAATCAGGAATGGAAATCACAGTATTTTAATGGAAATTTTAACAGAAAGAGGGTATGGCCTTTCCAGTTTTAATACATACACTTGAATTACAAATAATAAAAAGACAATTCAAAATAAAGGGCAACTGAGCCCAGTTTGTGAAAGATGCCATCCAGAGTTTACGCTTAGAAAATTAGGGAATATGGGCAATGCAGCTGTAAAGTTAAAAAAGCCACCACACTAAAAAACCCCCAAAACAAACAAATAGAAAAAAAAAAAGAAAAAGAAAAAAGAAAAAGAAAAAAGAAAAAAGAAAAAAAAAAATATAGAGGATGACATGACCAGACTCTCTCTAGTGCAAAAAACACTGTTGGGGAGAAAAAATCCAAGGAAAACACACTACACCAAAAATCATCCCAAACGCCTGAGTTTCTGGGTCTTCATCCATCTCACTTGCTTCTAATAAGCTTCCTCTATAGACAATTAAAAATTTTCAGCTTTTATACATCTGAAAGTGGATAAATTGTTTCAGCAAGTGCAAGTGTTCTAAACTGAAACTTGAATTCAAGCTGTTAGACAGTGTCTCCTGGTAGTAAATCAACATAAAAATTAAGCTGCATACACAAATATATATGCACCTTATGATGTTATGGCTGTGATGCAAAGGCAATGCAATTAGATTGAAATCTATCCAAAGCAGAGCTATCACTTCAGAAAAATAAGTGGCATTAATAATTACACAGTCAGTGTTTGAAGTTTATACCTCATAAAGCACAAACTCATGAGCTCAATTTCTAAAACAACGAACCCAGTGAAGTATTCATGCTGCAGGCAGACAGTCCTAAAACATATACAAATTATTAAGTATGTGCTGCTAACTAATTGGGATATGTCAAATTTCCTTCACACAGTACTTTACTTAGTATCTGGTTTGTAATATGAATATCTGGGGCTCCTTGAACATTTACTTATTTGTACAAAGCACATTTTAACACCTCCAACCTACAAATGACTAAAGGATTATGAAAATTCCTGCATTACAAAACTAATTATTTTCTGTCAACAAAAACAACCAAAGAGATCAAAATCAATTATAACAACTCTTAGATATCTAGAAAAAAAGCATACTCACCTTTTCATCTAGATTTCCATTACGGTCAAACTGGTAGAGTGGTGCCAGATGACTCACAATCCACCAGCTAAAACTCAATGGGTCTTTACATTGAATTGTTTCAAATCCAGACACACTTTCAGAATTACTCGGCCGTTCAAAGATATTCTTTAGAGATGTGTTCACCAAGCTCCAGAAACACTGTAAAAAATGCAAAAAGGTAATTTGAACTGTCTTCAGTAACAAAACCTAGGTCAACACTTTTCTCTACAACATTACCCTATTGATTAATTTGTTTTTACAGAGAACAAGCAAGATGACAATAATTTAAAGAAAATAACAAAAAGCAGTGGTCAATATTACCACAGAAAACTCAAGGCTACCTTAGAAAGTCCTCTCTCAAATGCCAATAGAAAGCAATATGAAAGGACAAGTTTGGAAGAATCCTTCAATACTGTTGAAGTGCAATACTTCACAGGCAAAATTACAAGCAGATGGATTGATGATATGCAGACAGGATGGTGCCCCAACATGGACAAGAGAAAGGTTAGAGTTCTTTAATGAAGAATTGTTATATTTTTGAAAAACTTCTAGTGCCAGACTATCCTAACCAGAAGGAATATATTAGATGGTAGAGAATCAATCTGAAAGACAACAAACTGAATTTCTAATTCCCAGTTTTGTCAGTCCCAGCACTGACAAACTGATTAATTCTCATTGACTCAGACCCTTGCCTATATCACAGTATTAGTACTTCTTACAGCCTGTGCCTATCTTTCCTAATTTTAAAGAAGTTCTCTGGGATTTCTTTGCATGTGTATTTCACCCACCTTAGCTGAGTCCTGACCCTAACATAACTCCAAAGTGCTCTTGCCAGTGTAAATGCTTAACAGTAACACAGTGTCACTTGTGCTGTCCATCTTTACATCTATTATCATTAACAAGTAAACAGTCATCAGTGCAAACCCTCTACTCTCAAAGTACTTCATTCTGTACAAAGTGAACTGTTACTCATGGCAAAGATGGCCACTTCAGGTCTTATAAAGATTATTTCAGAAAACTTTCAAAGGGTTTTGTCACTTCTTAGTATTCATTCAGAGAAATCTCAGTTCAATTCTAACCAGCAGTCAAAGAAAGAAAAATTAAAATGCTATAAAATATCAGCAAATGAAAAGAACAAAATAGAAGACATGAACATGCAATATAAAATCATAAGGCCTTCTAACCCATACTTTGAATATTGACTGTAATCCTGGCACTCTGTTATTCAAAATAGGATGTAGTAATATGGAAAAGTGTTCAGAGAAGGGTGACAAATATGACCAGAGGTAAAGAATGGCACCTGAAAAAAAGAATAACTGTAAGTAAGACTCTTCAGCCTATAAAATGCAGAAGGTAGGTTGTATCAGAAAAAGAAAAAAAACAGCTGAAGAGGCATATAAGGTTGTACTGGTATAAAGGAGGAGAGCAGGTAGTGATTTGCTGATTTCCAGTAGAAGCATAAGGGGGCATCTAGTGAAGAGAGCAAGATTCCAAACTGTACACAGGTTGTTCTTGTACAGATGTGTAACAAAGACAGAAAAATGAGATAGCTGGATCATTGTTCTGACTGTACCCATGTTTCTAATTCCTGGAGATGACTCATTGCATGACATCACCAAAACTGAAAACAATTGTTTTAAAAAAATAAGTAAACATGGCTTTCTGTGTTTTGCTCTTCCATAAAAGAATGGAACTTTCACAGTGTATTCCTTTGCTTGGCTTCCTTTAGCTCTAGGAGCACTCTTTATCAATGCCCCAGGTCATAACCCAACAGTATACTGCAAACCTAGAGTCAGGACTTCATGAACATTCAAGACAGCAGCCCATGGCATCACAGTTAGCATGCAGTTCTCTGAGAGGAAATGTGAGGTTCAGTTCTACCATCAGATCTGTGCATTCATGGTCATATGGGAACATTTTGTGACTGTACTGTATATGTAGATGTATTCTTCTTTTACCTCTGTATTAGACCCTTTACTTCTGTGGTCCAGCAACTGAATAAGTAGAATCCATAGCTCTTTAATGCAGGTACAGGGATAATGGCTACTGGTAAGAGCCTCAGAAGGTCGCACCTGAAAGAGAATATAGAATAAAATCTTTCACACAAGTGTTAGTTTTTGAAATGGTATTTTATATGTCAGTATTTTCTTAGCTGTTTGGTTGAGGGGGTTTTTTCAAGTAAATAATATAGTTACAATTACACATTCAAAGATGCATTATTTGACTAACATCCAAAATATCTCTCTCATAAAACATTGATTCTTTCCTTATTCTACATAAGTTATAGGCTGTACTCTTTCCTAGTTTCTTCTGATCCACTCTCAGACTTATTATTTAATCACATCAAAATGACATCCTGTGTTCTAAATGTAAAGTTACAATAAATATTAATTCATTGTCTGATAGCAGGGAAAAGAAAATGATTGATTATATTTTCTTGATGTTCTTGAGAAGAAAAAGACTTCAAATTATTTATCAGTTACTATTGTTATTTTTAACTGAAAAATCACTAATGACTAGGCTAATGCTAGTAGAATACGTTGTTGTTGGCATGAGGATGTTAATGTTCCCACAACATTTCACAAAATCTGCTTTTCGGTAAATTTACTGCAAGGCATTCTTTTAATATGCAGAAAACAGCATATTTCAAGTGATGTATGTTATTTGATCACTATTCCATATTTAACGAAATTCACTCAGACTGATGCATTTCAAATGCCAAATAGTCTTCTTGTGATTCATCTTTCAACATTACATTCTCTGAATTGTGAAACAAAACAAAACAGCAAAAGGAAGTGCTAAATACATAAAAAACTCTGTATGCTTTAATGTTTTTAGGATCTACCTAACATTTGAAATAATCATACTGCAGACAAAACTTTACTTACTCCACCCTTAGACACATTAATCCACTGAACTGCATTTAGAGATGGAAAAAATTGTGAGGAAAAGCTTTGATTAAATAGCTCAATTCAGCACCTTTTACCTTCAGCAAGGACAAAATGGCAGAAACATAGAAAGAAAATAGGGAAGACAAAGCAGTTTATACTCATTTTATCCCTAAACAGTAAGTAGTCCAAGTTTGAATAATCAACCTACACCTCTCTAAAGCAAACAGAGGAGAATAGGTACCTAGAGAGAATAAACAATCTCACTGCAGAACTGTTGTTATCCTTCCACAACAATAAAAAGTACCTCGGGTGAGTAGTTTGGCCAACTAACTCCTAGCCATCTACATCTGATGAGGTGAAGCCTGAATTCTTATATCCTCATGTTTTTCTGATCCATTCATGCACAATTATTCTCATATCACACTGGCAGTTAAAATACTTTCTGAATTTGGTCACATAATAGTGTAAATTAAAAAATAAATCAAAATATGCAATGTCAGTGACAGCAGTGGCTGTGTGACACATTACAGAAGCGAGAGTGAATGACTGAAACCCACACATGCACAATTAGAACAACAAGTATATCACCAATAATTTCAAATCTGTATAATATTCTGTTAGGGTAGAAACTTCTTATTTATCATCCACCTTTAGAATAATGTGTTTACAACTACAAATCAGGTTTAAATAATTTTATATATAAATATAAACTACATATATATATATGACAACTTGCTTTTTCTCTCTCAAGAATCCTGTTGATCCTACTAAATTGTCATGGTAGACCTGATCTGTCTTAAATAATGCTTTATTCACTTTCTGTATATACTCCAAGTATTTCACATGTCTCTCCCTCTCCTCACACTTTTAGTTAAAGATCTGTTACACGAATTTCTCAACAACCTGAACTAATTTTATGTAAATATTATCTTGAGAATAAACAGCACTAAAGTCTCCTGAAGAAATTCATTTTTTAACTACCAACTTTCCAAAACTGAAGTGCCTCAAAAATAACTCTGGTTATGATTCACCAGCAAGGAGCAAAACATATCCATTGGAATCTACTTATTACAGATGCACTCTAACAGTGGCAGTTTTTGTAGAAGTATTAGGCATATAAACTATCTTAGAAATGAGTTTCATGTTTTCTATGTGGACTACCAGTTGTTGCACCAAGGTTTCTTCAACAAGGCTTCTTTATCTACTGTTGACATCTGTTACTGTGCAATACTACAACATTACAGGATCTCTTCTGCAGGCAATGTGCATGTTTGTTCAGGATAGAGTCTGTGTAGTAGCATCAAAGCAAGACACCATAGATATTGCTTAGACAAAGGAGAGCCAAGATACTGCTTCCTTCAGAGATGCTCCAGATTTCCTCTCACAACATCCTCAGTTCAGTATCTTGGAAAGAATGATTAAAACCCCAAATTATGGTGCTGTTGGGACAATACAGCTCTGGTGCCAGAGGTATGGCTGCTGAAGATGGAAGAAAGATATACATGGACATATATTTCTCTGCCAAATGTGTCTCAGAGCATACAGAACTCAATACGTGATCCAAGTCAAGCATCTTGATATCAGAGCTGCCCAAGAAACCAATCTGAAAATATGAGTCTGGAACACTAGAGTTTGCATCCCTCTTTCCAAGGATATCCACAAATGTTGAGAGCTGTACTCATGAATGTTCTCAGCCAAAAGCCCAAGGACATGTTCTAGTGATGAGCTGATGTTGCCACCTACTAGGGGTATTAGTTGCATTTTCAACAATTTTGAGGGATGCTATTTCCATTACAGGATAACAGCAACGACTGCATATTATAGGAGTCACCAGCTCAAGTGCAAGCTTCACTTCAGAAATTAATCTCAAATAGATCTAATACAAGCAGTGTGGCCCAAGCCCAGAGAAAGCTTAGGAAAAAGCAGTGGCAAAACAATATTCTCTCTTTGTAAGGTGGCTCTATGAAAGTAAACCTGTCATTTTATCATCTGACATTTCCATGCCTACCATCAAGCATGATGTTCAACAAATAGATACTATTTGAATTTTCTTTTATAATACATTGTTCTCATCTAGTTGCTTTTTGTCGGGGAAGAAGGTTGCAGTACTATCTGATAATGTAATAGATCAAAACTAATTTTAAAAGGTAACAGTTTTCTCCAGGAAGGTATTTTAAAAGAACACTTAACAAAGGCTAGTACAGCCATTCCCCCCACCCTCAAAAGTAACATGAAGAAGAGGGACCCTCTATCTTATCTATTTGTACTAGGAAAACACAAGTAATACAGTGGTCACTGCTACTTATTCTCAGAGTTCAGTCTTGCATTCATGGATCACACATGTCCATGTAAAGCAGGTTTCACAATGACATAAATATTACAAAGCTTTTACCGGCTGCTATATGGAGCTATTATGACTTTCTAGCTTTGGAGTGCTCAAAACAAGTGAGAAAAATACTACAGTTATAGAAGGAAAGAAAAAGGAAAAGAAGACATGGAAAAGTTTTCCCATGAAAAATGCAAAAGTGCTGTAACAAAGATGAAGTGGTAGAAATAAGCACACTCCAACAATAAACTGTAACGTAACATTCTCTAAGTGTCCAGTTAGCTTACTGCCAGGATTAGTGCTATCCTCTTTTTGTTCCTGTTGAGAGAGTTTGAAAATACTTTTTTTTTTTTTTTGCATTTATCCAAACCTTTTAGACTGTGCCATGTTTGGCATTAAACCTGGAACACTGAACTTCGAAAATGTGGCACTCACTTCTGCTCTGTACACAGTGCATTTCAATATTACTCTCTCATTCAACTGCCAGATGGTCATGAATAAATATAACACAATTTGAGCTACTAACAAATAACACTCTTTAAAACATGGAAATACAAAGCCATACGTAACATTTAAAACTAAGCACTAAGAAGTCATCTATGCACAAGTGCAATACCCAATTCATATGGTTCCCAGTATACAAGCATCTAACTGCCCATAGCACATATAAAGAAAATTAGTTACCTTTGTATACTTGTTGATAGCCAAGCTTATTAAATCAGATATGAGATTTCCACAGTGTTTTTCAAATAAACTGATACTGGTTAGATTCTCTCCAGTTAGATTAATGAAATGGTTAGCATATACAACTTGTCCTAAAACACAAAAGAAGAGTAGAATTGTTTAGCTCTAGCAATATAACCTAGACAGGATTTCTCTTCTAATATATATATATATGTATTTTAGAATGGGCTTGTTAACCTGTATGCAATTCTAATTTATAAATTCATGTGAGAAAGCTCATCCTAAATTCAAACTAATCCCTTCATCATTGCACTGAAATCTGGTATTATTCAGGTTGACAGTAAAAAAGCTTGGCACTTTACAGCCTTTTATTGGCACAGATTTTGCAGAGGAATAAAGATTTATTTATCTGCAAGTTCCTCTTTGTCACATGCCAGTGCGCATGTTCTGGAATCATGACATGTTTTGCAGATATGCAAGTTGATGACAAACAATTCTGGAGAGGTCTAACACTTTCCTTTGGATGTGTTGATGTAAAAAGCTGGCATGATCATGTTCCAACTTGAGCATTTGTAGGCATTAACAGATAAAATGGAGAAGTTAAGAGGCTGTAAGATCTTATCCCACAAGCTTTTCAACAGTACATCTCTCTTGACATCAGCAGAGCAGATGATACGCAGAATGAGCCTGTATTTTACTCCTAGAAATGTAAGGTGAAGCCCTGAACCCACTACCCTGCCCCTGGTCTCAGTTGTGTGAAGCTTCCACTCACAACATTTTACAGAATGAGAGAAAAACCTAAGAAATTCTAAGCACATAAAAATACAAGATAATATATGTAGAGATATGACTGTCTTGACTAGTAAATTTTGTTGTTAAAAATCACGAGCTTTCTCCTACAAAGATAGATGACTGCATTATTACTCAGAACATTATCTAGAAATAAATATTGAATTTTGGAAAATAAATTGCCTCCAACAGTTTCATTATCCTTTCTCCAAAATGCTCTATAAAAGGCAAACAGGCTATCCCACAATGGATCATAAAAGAAACTTAGAATTATGGAATAAAAAGCCAACCCACACACTATACAGTAATGTAGAAACAGAGAAAATGTGTTAATGGGAGCAAGGCTGTGTTGTGACAGCACTCAAGAATAGGCAAAAGCTTATCCAAGAGTTCAGATTCAACACCAGTTACTGGGGTAAACAGAGTGCATTCTTTCTATACCTCAACATTACTTCAACTGTTGGAATTCCTATATGGAATTTATATTGACAACTTATAATCAGGTGGCATGAGGGAAGGTATGCTTGCAGTAACACACTGATTATGGAAGAAAACATACTTCTATGATTTATTTTGGTATCATGGACATGGAAATGAAATGAAATAAAGTTCTCTTCTATATTTCAAGAATTCTTCAGCAAACTGAACTACTCTGAAATTGAGTTTTTCAATTGCATTCTATGACCTTTTTAATCTAACTTCTATGAACAGCTTACACTTATCAACTTACTTTTTGCCCTTTTAAAGACTTTTAAAAATTTTTTCAAAGATATTGCATTGCCCTTTTCTTTCTGTATTTTTATAAGCTCCCCTTATTGAGGCTTCTTCTTTTGCCCAATATTTTCTTAGTGTTGCACATAGTTAACAATACAAATTATCTCCTCCAAGAATCCTTGTTCTGGTTCATCCCTGGACACTTTACCTACATTGTTTTCATTGATTTGCCATTCATTTTTATGCATTCTGGATATCTGTAAATGTATTTTTATTTGTGATGTCAAGAAGTGCATTGTTATTAAAATTTAGTCTGTTGCATCAGTTGAGTATGAGCTCTGATCTTTGTTTTGACAGAACAAATTCCTAATACAATTTTATTTAATTTGAGCCACACAACAATTCACAAAGAACCTATCTTTACCATAACTGAGTTACCCCATTAAACACTGTTATGCTTAAAAACTACCAAAAGTAGTTTAGATTCTGGACAAATCAAGATGGGAAAATTAGGTAAGTCATATGTAAAAGAAGTTCAAGAAAAAGGCCTGCATACTTACTCTTCAATTTTTCACCTAGTACATGAAGAACTTCTAATACTAGCCACTTAATATCCAAATGGAGATGTAGTAAGTGCCATGACGGAGGAAAGACCTGTGAACAGAAATATTATTTACTTATATTAAACATTTCTTTAGCAAATTCTGGAAACTGTGCTAAGACAGTGTGATCAGGCTTTGGAACAAGCTGTCCAAGTTTAGTGGTGGAATCACTATTCCTGGAAGTATTCAAAAACATATGGATGTGGCATTTGGGGACGTGGTTTAGTGGAGAATGTGGAATTACTGGAGTAATGGTTGGACTTGACATTCTAAGATGGCCTGCAATGAACATCTCTGATCAAATACAATGTAACATACAAACACACCATTCAGTTCAAGGAAAGAAAATGAAACAAAGAGTTTCATTATAATTCTGTCTGTAAGAGGCTATTTATGAAATTTTGTTTCAAGCTTGACAAATTTCAACATCCTTAGTTAACCTTTTCTTTACAGAGAAGTATTAGGTAGCACAAAAACTGCTAAAGTGAGCCCTTAAAATAAGTCCAAAATTTCAGTTTTATCTTCCTTAAAGTTTACTTGAAATTACCTTTTCATCAGCTCAAGCACTACTGACAAGCTGAATAAAGATTCAAAATGCTGCTTCTCTGTGGATCATTCCTCTCCAGATACCAGTTAATACAATACAAGCCTGAAAATCCTTTTCTGTCTTTATAAAAGATATGAAGGCATTGGATATGTGTATGCACAAATCCTAATGGTGTATACTTCACTAGTATTTAATGCTGCTGTGCCTCCTTCCACATCTGCACTTTTCTTAGTATAAGATATTTTCCCATTCTGAGTCAGATTTCAGAATGTATTTTTAAGGAAAGGCCCTCCTACCGGGATGCTCAGAAATTTTAAATATTACTACAGAAAAACACCATGGAATTTTTAAAACAAGCTATGCTAATTCAAGCCTAATTATCTACCTGTAATTTGTATTATCATTTGTATACTATAGGAAGAATTCTAAAGCTATAGAATGAAAATAGATAAATAAAACAACAGAAATTCCAGATCTCATTAGTTGTGTTTACCAAGTACAGGATGGCACTTAAAAAAAAAAAAAAAAAAACAAAACAAAGAAAAACCCCAAATGATTAACTTATATTAAGCTAAAATCTTTCAAGTTTAATTCATAATGCCAGATGAAAAATTGAAATTATACAGTGACACCAACCTTTGCCTGATTTTGAATAGTAAATGCTGCCAGAACATTACTAGGTAGTTCACAAAGGTGACCAATGTGCACACTCAAAGCATGAAGCTCTTCCACCAACACTGATGGTAACTGAGCTTCTAGCTCTTCATAAGGATGCCGTATTCCATCATTTTCCACCTTAGGGGGTTCCAGATACCTGAATGTACAGAAAAATACGCACAATCAGAAAACAGGTAAGCAGCAGCTACACAAAGCTGAGTAGTCAGTTTAGTAAAATGTGTGACTCTCACCTGAAGATGAAAACTTTCACATAATGTAAAAACTTAAGGCATTGATGCCTGATGCTTTCTGCTTCAGAGTGCAAGTGTGCAGCTTGACCTGAAGTAGAAGAGATCATTAGCTTAAAGCAGATGTGACCACACCATGACTTGTTCAACATTTGCATTCTCCACAGCAATTAAACCAGACCACTGGAAAAACATCCTCTGAGGACAACTTGGGAGGTGACTGATGGTAAACACCCACTTCTAAATGCCATCTTGCTAGAGGGATCCATTCTTTATCTTATCTCTCATATGGCACATGTCCAGATATAGATAGAAAAGAAAACCCTCAGGAAAGGTGAGGGTAAGCACTCAGTGCTAAAAGAAATCATCCAGCCCTACTGCTCCACTTCCTGACTGCTTCCAAGACACCTTCAGTAAAGACATGGGTAAAACAATTTATCAGCACCCTTTTCTCTTGACAGGCTTAAACAGGATTCAGAAAGAAATCCTGGTGCAAAACACAAAATTCAAGTTCTTCATTTTACTAGCTTAATTGACAAATGGAAGGACAGGATACAAAGAAGAAAAGACAACCAAGCAGGTGTTAAATTTAAGTGAAAAACTCCTACAGAACAGTTTCTTGATGTCCAGCTAGAATATAAAAGTACAAATGTAATTTAAAACAGGCTATTTCCATTTATGCAAAAAAAAAAAAAAAAGTTAGGTTTTTTTGGATATTATCAATAACTGCATATGAAAGAAGCTTGATGATAAATTCACATCAATTATTTAAGTGGCAGACTCTGGCAGTATTAAAAAAATAGTAACATGTAAAAATATTCGCTCATAGAACACTAGCACGTTATGTGCAATGAGAAGACACTATAGACAGTTTATTTCAAAGTAATTACTGAACTTCTCAACTCACTAAGTAATTCAGCCTGCTTCTCATGCCTCAGAATTTAATTGAAACAAAGCATTTTGTAGTGATCCCGTTTTATCGATCCTACTGCAAAGATAAATCAAGTTTGTAAATAACTCTAAACTAAGCAAATATAACTAACTAGTTTAAACGTAAGCCAATGGAACCCTGAAAAAAATTCCAAGCCACTACCTTTGTAACTAAAATAATTGTTGGGATGTTTGATGAAATTTTCTGGTTTTAATTAAAAGAGTTAAGTTTTGCCAAATTCTGCTCTAGGGGCGACACCTTAAGTCAAATTAATGCAAAATGCCCCACTAAGGTCAGCAAGGATTGCCCTGTGCATTTACCATACAGGCAAATCTGGTTCCAAACTGACTCGCAACATTTCCACTATGTAGTACCCTGCTATATTACCTCACTTGGTTGCCTACATTTCTACCCTTACTGCAGCTTTACACTGCTTATGCTGCTCTGAGGCACACTCCCAAATCCCTTGGTCAAGAGTCAAAGCACAAGTGTGATCTGTGAGAATTTTCTTCTTTAATGAAAGGTAGTCAATTGCCCATTGCAATGCCAAATTAAATTCATAAAACTTACCAAAATCAGAAGAACTCATTTGTACTAGGTTTTCCAGTCTGTATATCTGTTGCCTAATAAAAGAAATATAAAGATTTATGGTATTTATATAGGTAACAGTTTTTTAACTCTACTAAAGTAAGCTCAAAATAGAACAGAGAAAGGTAAGAGGTATTTCTTGCTTCATAGTTCTGAAAAAGCTTATGGAAATGTAACCTAGAAAAGAGTTTCAGTGGAAAGCAATGGACATATCCAAGTGTGAAGGGATGACATTGAATTTTTGCACGTTTATAAATCATTAAACACAGTAACAAAAAAACCCTACAACAATTGGCTAAATATGGGGAAGGCAAAAAACAGTACAGACAAAAACCTCCAAAAGCCATTCCCTGCAAGTGATCTTTCCATAAGCATAACTTAACTTCATATTTGACAACAGAATAAACCTAAAAGTTAGCCCTCATAGCATACACTCAGTACACACTAAATTAATCCACTTGTGAATGTGCTTTAGTACATCCTGTCAGCAGCTTCTTCCATTTTCTGCTTAGGGTGGTCAGCCCCTTAACTCCAGCACAAAGCATAAACAGCAACAAACACTGTAGAGTAAAAGGAGGTGTCTCTAGCAAAGTTTAAAGCTCAGTTCAGTTTTGGAGAGGAAAGAGAACATTTTTAAAGATGCTAAGTGC
This sequence comes from Oenanthe melanoleuca, assembly GCF_029582105.1. Lineage (NCBI taxonomy): Eukaryota > Metazoa > Chordata > Aves > Passeriformes > Muscicapidae > Oenanthe > Oenanthe melanoleuca. Next base: position 37,695,007 of record NC_079336.1, read on the forward strand.
CATTGCAAATGAATATTTTAAAAAAAGCTGTAACATACGTAAATACTCAGCCATGTTCTGCAACAACTGCTATTTGCAAGTGGTCTTTCAGTACAATCTCCACAGAGATAAAGCAGTACTAAACTGAATATATGAAAAGCACAACTGTGTCAGACAGACTTTTGAAAGAAAATGCTGCATAAATTGAGAAGGGAGCTCTCTGCCTCATTTCTTATACAGTCAAAGCAATAACTAGTGAAGGATTCTAAAATAGGCTACTTGGATCTAACACAAATCAAATGTTCTTAAGAAAAAACCCCTGAAAACCAGGAAGCATTTAAAAGACACAAGAAGTGTCTACAAGACACAAAAGTACAGGTTTTAACTTGCATTTTAAAGTGAAAACACAGTAAAATGATCTCCCTTAGCTCTTTCTTGCTTTCTTGGATAAAGCCATGTCAGCTACACTTCCATTATTTAGGTGGGTTGTAGAGTTTTTTGTTTGTTTTGAAATCAGAGAAGAATTTCTGCCTGGATTTTTCAAGGATTTTAACGATGTTAAGGAAGGAAGTCTGAAGCAGGAGGACTTTATGAGACAAGGCTGTTGAGACTGGAGTTTAGAAAGTACCAGAAAGGAGCGATACAGAAAAAACAGAAAAGAAAAAGACTCTCCAGTGAGTTGACAAAGACAGAATACACAGGGCTGATAAAATTAAAGAAGAAACTGGGCACAAGAAACATAACAAAAATATCATTATTTAAATAAATCATTTAAAATTCAATTTGCATTTGCACATCAAGGATTGATCCTCATGGCTGTTAATCATTAAATAATTTGATTTGCAAACACATTTTGACAGTTAAACTGGTACTTCTGTTTATTTATCAAAGATATATTATCTTAATATACCCACTTAAATAGTTGCATAGTCTCATTCACTTTGACTGACTTTATCACATGAAAACCCACAAGTATTTTTACTACGCAATGGTTATTTTAACTTGCAGTTCTGCAGTATACTTTAATTACAATATTAAAAAACAGTAATTTTAAATTACAATATTAAGTAAAATATCAGACATTAAAAAAAGACTAGCTTTCTTTAAGCATAAATTTAAACATAGATATTAACTGTATTTCATAAATTTAACTATTTACAGCTACCTTATCCCCAAAAACTTTTGTAACTTGTACTTAACATATTCAATTTCCTCAGTAGAAAAAGGAGCCTTTCCACCTTCAGTTGTCAACTGGTCTATAAATGAAACTGTTTCATTTGATGACTGAAGAAATTAACAGAATGCCTTTGCAGAGACATCCCCCTTTCCAGAGGGACTTGTCACACCAAAAGACAACTTAGCAACCAAACACTCAGTTAAGAGTTAGCTGAAATCCACTATTCCTACCAGGTCAGTAGGTTTTAAAGAATGTACAGCTTCAATAACTTAAAAACCATAATAAAATACATTATGACTTATGTTCATCTCTGTTACAATCAAAGAGCAATTTACATTGCAGGAAAAAAGCTTTAAAAATAGCCATTTAATTCAACATTCCTGTGTCACTGTCCAGTGATTTTATGCTAATGAACAGTTAAAAAAAAAAATCAGACTAAACGCTGAAACTTTTCACTTAATTATACTCCTATCTCCCCCTTTATCACTTTGGGGTTTTTTAAAAACACAGTGAGGTCAAAGCTTGCATCAAACAAATAAAGCTAAATTATAGTGGTTTTAATACACTTCCAGTCATCTATGCCATCATGTTCAAATAAGCCAGACCCTATTAATCATGTTGCACATCATGCCCTTGGTCAAAGGGATGGAAGAATCCACTGCAATGAAAGGAACAATGGAACACATCACATATATTTGTGAAATCATACAAAAGCTCCTCTCCCCTCCACTCTCTGTATGTGCTGTACATCCTGAGGATTATCAGTAGCAAAGAGGATTATCAGTGATCTGTGTATTTGCATTGACTAGATTAAGCATCTACATTGAATTAGTCAAACACTGAGTAACTGTATCTGAAGAGATTGCTGAAGCTATCCTAATCCAAATGATTGAAGAAAGCACTGCATCCAGCATTTATAGTATTTGATTTTTAACCTCCACTTTCCTTTATGCACAGAAAAGGACTAAAAAAATCTTCAAAAGACAACTTCAATTATATGGGTAGCACAATCTCATTCAAGGAAATCTTACATAGTCTATTCATAGAATTCTGAACCTAGAGGTTTCTAAATTAACCCCAACACTCTGTTGTAATAACTATACTTAATTTTTTTTATCAGATATGCATCATACTACTTAGAAACTTAATAATAAGTCACATAATATTAAGAATCCGTGATACAATGTACTTCTTCCTGCAATTCCATCTGTGTCTTATCCATCACTTACTGGAGCATTAAACAGACAGCATTAATCCTTTTTAGATTGCATAGCCCAGTCTTTTTCGATGTTGCCTTTAAAGACGTGAAAAGTTTTTTACACCCTTACAGTAGACATAACTATAGATGTGGATTAATTATAAAATACAATGTTATCATACCTAAGTAATCCAAAGAGAAATCCACAGGATTCAACTAATGCCATTTCAGTAACCCACTGAAAGCCAAACAACTCCACTGTATTTTCTTCATAGTCATTTGGAGAAGGATCTAGTCTCAGCAAAACCCTGCAAAACAGAGCCAACAATATTCATATATTTTTGAGTAATAAACCTATGGAGTACAATATCTACAGCTGGTTTATGTACCACTAGTACTGTCTGAATATATCAGCAACATGACAGATGTCTCAAAGACATCTTTTAGAGCAGTATGATCTATAGAAATATGACAACTCCTAGCTTCAAAAGCACAAAAACAGAATATAGTCACAGGTCACAGTATATTTTGGAAACCAAATATAATAGGTAACCCCCTTGAAGTATTTTCATACTTAAAAAGGGGCTGAGACATACAGACTGTGAAGAGAAGAGGCTGCTCTGTATGCTTGGGAGCTGCCTCAAGGCACCACTACATACCTAGTAATTAATGCTAAAACATACATTTGTTCATTTGCATACATGTAATAATATTTATACTGAGCACACTGCTAAAAGCATTCTTTTAGGCAGATGAACAGATAAGGGTCAAAATGGGACTTTGTCATTATAACTTAAGCTAACACTAGGCCATAATTACCCTTTGCTCTTGCTAAAGACAAATGAAATAACACCAGAATTCCCATTTTACTCACAGTGGAGAAAATCAGACACCTGTATTGTTAAAAAATTAAAACTGTGAAAATAAAAAAATGTTCATTAACATGCATTAAAAAAAAAAATCACAGCAAACTGCATGACAGCACAGTAAATTATTTCAGAATTTTCCCACTGCCTTTCACAAAATAATCCCATACAGATGAAGATCAATTCTACAATATGTAAAAAAATTAATTTAAAAATTAAAAACATATACTAGGTAAGCACTTAGTTTCCATTACATTACACACCAAATTCATATCCTGCTTGAACTATGCACTGTTTCAAATTTTATTCACAGAGGCAAACAGAATCTGCTGAATAATTGGCTCAATCTCCCATAACACCTTAGTTCACTTGGTAATTTCTTGAACACTGGACTGTTTTGAAGCCTCTATCAATTGAATCCAGCTACTCCAGTTCCAAGCAACAAAGACAGAAGAGTCCCTTACAAGGAGGCTTTTCTCACATGGAGGACTTTGCAATCCAGGTAGACAACATAAACATACAACAGGATAACGGTGTTATCACAACTATAGTGACCAGCCTATATACAAGCTCCTCAGTGAGTTTTAACGACAGAAACTATTTCAAGTGAAATGGTCCTTTGTCAATGTGGAATTCACAATTGATACATTCATGCAGATACAGGATCCCTCAATCATCTACTTGACAAAAGCTTGAAAGAACATGCTCTGATGCAACTAAAATATGTGATAAATAAGGCAGAGAAAGAGGGAGGTGCAGTGGAACCCCTCCTTAAGCCTTTACAGAAAACACTGTGGAAAAAAAAGTAGCAACACAAAATACGAAGCCATGCAGGAGGACAGACAGACAGACAGACAGAAAGATTAGGCTTTTGTAGGAAAAACAAGACGACCCCTGTAAGATGCCAAACAGCACAGAAAACTAAGCTGAATGACAGACAATAAGGCAGATAACAAGTAAACCAAAGTAACATTTTAAAATCTCACAGAAAATTCTTCTTTGCTTTGCCTATGACTTCAGAACCTTAAATTCAGACTGCATTCAAGGGTGAAGCTTTGAGAAAGATGATCTTTCTCAAAGTTACTAGGGCTAGCCCCAACAATCTGGGGAAGCCAGGCAGAGTGGAAAAGAGAGAAAAATGGCCAGCATTTAACAGAGCACATGAACTGGGAAAAGCAGTGCTGAAGCCTCCTCAGAAACTTAAGTGATCTTAGCTGCTGCTGCCCAACAGGCCAGTACTGAATTATCCTAACAGGCTTGTAAATGTTTATTAGAGTATCTAAAAGTAAGTTCATAAAGATAAGAATTGCACCTAGAGAGCACTGTTCAAAGCTGCTGATCAACACAACAACCCTTCCCACTGTGGGATCACAAAGCTGATTTCAGGATCAGAAGAGCAGAAGAACAAACTGATTAGGAAACCTGTCGGCATTCAAAGGCACCAAACATGAGTGGAAATAGCATCTTAAAAGGCTGTTATATTTGTAATTCAAAAAAATCCCATACCTCTTAAGAGACCCACTTGCTAAATAAGACTCTGCAGAGAACCTTCTCCCTCCATTTTGGCTGTCAAAAGCACAAGAAAAGCAAGATGGCCCTGAGCTCTCAGTCTCCACTTCCATCACCAGCTCCAAGCTTTCAGTGAGAAATGGGGATGTGGAGAAAGCACCAAAGTCAGCCTCCATTGTTTTCGCCTGGCCTAGAAAATAAACAAGATAAATACAAAAATATTCAAATAAATTTCTCATTGTTACAACTCCACATCATCCTTCAGCTCAAGTGAGGACAGATCTGACCAACTGCAACACTGAAGTAAAAGCTGAGACACCACCAAGAAGGGCAATCATGGTCACATGCCCTGTCACACAATTCTGCCACTTTGTGCAATCAATCTTGCTCATCAAACACAGCCTGTTCAAGAAGACACATCAGTGACTTTAAAAAAAACCCAAACTGGTACATTTTCTTCTGGTTTAGCCCTCTAAATTAATTAGTGATGAGGTTAGACTAGCAGTAGATTATAAAATGAGGCAGGAATGCATTACAAAGCTAATTCCAGCATATTATGGCCAGAGTAGCTATGCTATGGAAGTACACCATGTATTGCAGGCTTCCAGTATTAAAAGAAATCTAACTACCTAGGAATCTGAAAAAAGAGAAACAAAACCAAAGAAGGATTACCATGTCCAAAAGAAGCTCACTATACAGTTAATATTAGTGTATTCATATTTTATACAATATACTGAAAGAGACGAACTAAGCAACAGGTGTCAGAGAGTCCTATAAAATACACAAACAATATAACTAAAACTCTAAATTAAAGATTTCAACTTCTTTTCTGGTAGATTTTGATATGTTTATTGCAGAAATTAATATACACCATGGCTAGAAGTTGGTAATACAGAAGCTTAACTAAAAAATAAGATCAAGGAAAAAAGAAGAAAAAAAACCAGTTTCTATTCTACTTTCTCACATCCATTAACATCAGGTGGGTGTGAAAGTAAAGAAAGAACGACTTCAATGCTCCAGGACCCTATGCAGGGGTGTAGGCACAGCTGGTGAGGGAGCTGAAGGGAATGCTCTGAACCGCGAGAGCTCCTTGGGAAAGCCCGTCCAGTCCGGGGTTCCAAAACCGCCCCACACAACCATGGGGGAGCAGTTACATAACAGGGCAGCTCTTCCCGGCCATAACTCCCATCAGTTCCGAACTTGTCCAACACACCCCTGATGCAGCGGAAGCAATTCAAACTTTAATCACCTCAACCTCCTTTTCCTCCAAGCAGGACCTTCCAGGCGGCTGCAACCCGCGGCCAGGAGCTGCAAAGCGGCGGGAGCCGCCGGGAGCAGGGCGGCGGGCCGCGCCCCACGAACCCGACCCGCCCGCGCAACGCCTCGGCCCCGCGCCGCCGCCCTCTGCCCGGAGGTGCTTCCCCGCCGGGCCGGCCGCAGAGGGGCTCGACTCCGGAGGGACTCCGGAGGGACCCCGGCGGTACCTGCGCCGCCCGGGCCGCCGCTCCCGGGCCGCCGCTCCCGCTCCGCGCCCGGGCCCTTTCCGTACGGCCCGCGCGCCGCCGCCACGCGCGCTCTGCGCAGGCGCCAAGGCGCCCATTGGCCGCCGGCCGCTCCGCCCCGGCCGCGCTTCCTCCGCCCGCTCCGCCCGCTCCGCCCGCTCCGCCCGCTCCGCCCCGGCCGCGCTTCCTCCGCCCGCTCCGCCCGCTCCCTCCCGCTCGCTCCCCGGCTCCCGCCCGCTCCCTCCCGCTCGCTCCCCCGGCCTCTCCCCGGCCCGCCCCGCCCAGCACAGGGCGAAGCGCCGCCCGCCGCTCCTCCCAGGGCTGGCGGGCAGCCGTGTTTCCCCGATTAGCTGGGCGTCCCTTGGCGGGCCGGCCACCACAAGTGGTTTCTGGCCACCTCCCGAATGGGCGCCACCATCTTGCCGCTGCTGTTCATTTGCCTCCCCTGTGCTCGCAGAATCATGGAATCGTAGAATGGCTTGGGTTGGAAGGGACCTTAAAGATCATTTACTTCCAATCCTTCTGGGGTGACTTCAACTACACCGGGGTGTTCCGAGCCTCATCTAGCCTAGGCTAGAACCGCTCCAGGGATGGGGCATCCGCAACCTCCCTGTTCAACCTGTTCCAGTGCCTCACCACCCTCACAGTAAAGATTTTTTTCCCTGATATCTAGTCTAAACCTACTCTCTTTCAAGGTGAACCCAGTCCCCCTTATCCTGTCTCTACATGCTGCTATAAATAGTCTTGCCCCATCCTTCCTGTAAGTTCCCTTGTACTGCAATTGTTCCGTATCTTTCTCTAGTGTCTTTCTTGTCTAGACTTTTCCTGAATCTCATTTCCCTTCTTCTCCTCAGCCTGCTCAGTTCACTCATTCCCATGCTCTCTCACAGAGATGGGCATGAGGTTCTCCTGGTCTTTTCTGATGCCTTACAGATCCGGATCCAGCCTTCCTATGTCTGTCAGATAATGCTCATATCCCCAAACACACACAATTCTTCTCATCAAGCTTGGGAAGTGGCGTTTAGTGCACTTGAAATTCAAGCTAGGTATCACTCCCATCATTTACTCCGTTGGGTGTGACAGTCACCATAGAGTGGGGGCCAGGGCAAAAGTCCTAAAAACCTGTGCCTGGTATATCTTAGCTTGAAGTGCATACTGTGCACCTAGCGGCTTCTTGGTCTTTTTTAAAGAGAATGTGCTGTATTATTTTGCGTTGCCGTGGTTTGATTTAATTTCAAAATTAGTGCTTTTCCAGTTTTGCCTGGATTTTGGGTGCAAAGTGGCAGCAGTGCACAAAACTTCCTTCTAGTAAGAAAGTTGCTATAAAAAGTTTTGCAGTTGCTGCTACAGCTAGCTCTGAAAGCTTTGCTGTGATTTAAAATGCTTCATTTGCTCCTATGTCTGTAAGAATCTCTCATTTCCTTCTTTAAATTCCTGTCTAATTAAAAAAACAGTACATCATGGTTAAATAAAACTGTACCCAGGATAACCCTGATTTCCATATGCAGATTTATCTGCACTGACAGCCCCCTCTCCCTCTCTTAGTCTTTCTGTTTCCTCTCCCTCCCTCACTCTCCCTCTTTCTCTTCCCCTCTCTTTCTCTCCTTGTCTTTTTGTCTCTTTATGTCTATTGCATTATGCCTGAATAATTTTCAGTCTTTTTTTTTTTTTTTTTCTCTCCTCTTGCACGCACATGCTAAAATAACTAGACAAAGATGCAAGGTGGTTGCTGCAGTCCCTGTCTCTAGGACAAAACCAAGAAAGCTTATGATTGCAATGCCACCTTTTCTTTTTTTTTTTTTTTTTTCCTTCTTTTTTTCTTCCCCAGCCATGCTTGGTGATTAAACTTCCTCAGGATGGGGAAGAAAAAGGAGCTGGAAATGAAATAGGGTTGAGGAAAAATCCCATTGCAGCAGCTGCAGCCAGTGGTGTCTGCTGCCAGATGTGCAAAGGTTCCTGGGGTCCTTGTCACTAAAAGGCAGTATTCAAATATTTGGAGACAAAAGCTGCATCCTCAGTGATCATTTTCTTTATTTAACATGGCAGCAGGCATCGTGTGGGGAAAAATCAACATGCTGGATGTTGAATTGGACTTTTCTCCTTTCTGGGATGAAAGGATGTTATCTATCCCATGCCAAGAGGGAACTGAGGTAAGAGAGCTGATCCAGCTCATTTTTTTCCTAGTATATTTCCCAAGCATCTTTTCTGAAATACCCTATATATATATGTCTCTGTGTCTGTGTGTGTGTGCCTGTTTCTATGTTTGTATATTTGTGTATTAGATTTCAGGGCAGTGAGTGGTAATGCTTTTTTTTTTTTTTTTTCTGCCTTCACATCAACCCAGAGAAAGTTAATTCATAATATATATTCAGAGCTTGTTCAGAAGGGTCGTTTTGTGGGATTTTTTTGAATACCTTTTTGTTTCCAGAGAAGAGTTCAGCAGTGACATCATGGTCGGCTGCTGATATTAAAGCCTATTTTCAAAGTCTGTAAAAAAAACCCAGTAACTTTGTGATAAGAAATTGTGCAGGAGATTCATATGCTCTATTTTTCAGTTGCACTCTAAATATTGAAAGTCTTATTAAAGCGATAGTGAGAATTTTTTATTATTATTATTTCTAGCACAGAAGCGATGAATGCTGCATAATTAAGTACAGTATTTAATTTGGCTGTTGTGAAGCAAAAGAATAAGGTAATAATTTTTATTGTACTAATCAGACTCAAGATGTTCTCTGTGTTAATTGGGTTAAAAAAATTGCAGTACTTATTAGAAATTCTAATTTCACAATGCAGCACTGACAATAAGCTCAGCCAGTGAATTATTCACATCTTTAATTTGCTCTCTTAATGACAGTGTTCTGTAATCAGAGTGCAGCGACTGCTTCCTATGCATTATGTATGATGTTCAGGACTTAAATGCAGGACATTATGAAGCCTCTCAGTGGCTCAGTAATTAGTTTTCCACAAGACAGGGCTTAGATATTCACAGATAAAAGTCTACAGCTGAGATAATGTTAAGGTGGTGACTCATGCTAACAAAAGCAGGGAAGTTCAAATTTAATGCTGAAACTGCTCTCCATTCTCCCTCATTGTGCGTAGGTGCAGGGGGAGGGGAAGAAAGTCTTCAAAACTAGCCCGCCATGGTGAGTACGCCGCGGACAGCCCCAAGGGGCAACCCGGGGCTCGTTCACTCGGGACCGGGTTTTTGGCAACTTTACTGGTCGGAGGGTGGAGGCGGAGCTGCGTTTGGTGCCTCTTTGTAGTGGTTGTGAAAAGGGCAGCAATGTACACACTATCAGCCAGCAGTCATGTATAGGTGAGATGTGTTTTAAAGGATTTCATTTGGAGCGCTGACGTTCGTAACTTTGTCAAATTACGATGTTTTGAATGGGAGCTACTTTGTTATGTATAGGAACTTTGAGAACACCTGATAGTCACTATATTGCTGTTGTACCTATTTCAGCTGTCGTGGTCTTAATGCATTTTAAAAACTTTATTTTCTAATAGTTTAGTTCTCACCATCCAAAAGATGAACTGTGATGAAGGTTTGTTCTTTTTTCCTTGGACCATTAACGTGGTCTTAGATCAAGTGATTTAAATGTAGGGAATAAGTATGGCTATGTAACTTTCCTACTTCTACATGCCACTTATTATTATAGAATAATAGGCAAGAATATTGAAATTAAGCTGGAAAATTATCGTTTTTCCATACTTAGTTGCTAATTAGACTGGGAGCTGTACATTTGTCCTGTGTTCTCCCATTAATCAGACATTTTCATTGGAAACAAAATAACTGACTAGAGAAGATTCTTTACTTAAGTGTTAACTTTCCAAAGACTTGTGGCCTTTGTACAGGATTGTGGTTCTAATTATTAAAACTGAACTGCCAGTTAAAAGTTTTAGGCTTAAATTAAAAACGAAAAGAACACTAAAGATCCCAACTTAATAGTAAAGTAGAGAATAAGAATTTTAAGTACATCTAGATTTTTAAATCAAAATATTGTAAAACTAATTCCTTTAAATTTTTCAGCAGATTCTATATCTGGAATTCAGTGTTATAGCAGCTGTTGCTAGTGTTGTCTGGCATCAAGGCCATGGGATGTATTACTAAGTAATTCCTCTTAGCAAGCAAAATCCTATGTCATATGGCTGGATCAGATATTGGTTGCATATAGTCCAGCCCTGAAAGTCGTTATCATTAAACTGTTGAATAAAGGAGCTGCATTGAATCAATGTAGCTAGATAGATTGTATCAGAATCCAAGTGATTGTACACATGAAGAACTTGATTTGTCTTTTCCAGAAAAAGGCTTTCCTGCCAAGTCAAGATCCCACAGCAAGTGGGTCACTACATGGCTACATTTCTTCAGTCACTCCAGCATGGAATCATACAATTGAAACTTATTCCCAAAAAGGATCAGACCTGCCCCCCCACTCTTCCTCTAAAGCCACAATCAATAAAAGTTGTCTTTTTAAGTGAGCACTTGCCTGTCTGACTAAAGATTTGTTATGATTACTTACCTAAGTAAATTAGCTATTCCAGCTAGTCTTCCCATTAGAATGTTTTTTTGTCCTTTCTGATCTTAAACTTAACCTGCTAAAAGTAAATTAGTTGAACACATTAGCATTTGTTAGTTAGTGGCTACAGGAATTTTTATTTTCCTCTTTGCCCCAGATTCTTATGTATTTGAGATTCTCAGTCATGTTTCCATTTTGTTATTCTTTTAAGCAATCCCTGGTTTTTATTTTCTTCTGTATGGAAAAAAGCCCAATATTTTTCTTGTATTTCTTTAATACTTGTTGCTGTGCTATGGATTCTCATTATTTCTACTTTCTTGAAATCTAGTGTTCTGGACATAGATGTGATTTCAAATGCCATATAAGTTCTATATTTTCACTTAATGAAATGTGATTTGTCACTTCTTAAGAAAATCTAGTTTCCCTAAGAAAATTTTAACACAATAACTTCCATGTGGTGGGTACAAAAACATCTGTTAACCCAGGATACAGTCTAGGGTATCTACAGTACAATTGGAAAAGGTGCAGCATGTGTTTCAACAGGTTTTTAATTCAAGGGTTTATGCTTCTAGCAGGAGTCTTCATGGATATTGTTTCCAATATCCTTGTCTCATAAGATAAGTACCTGTGACTGACCTGATTAGTGGTGTCCAGATGTGAGCTATCAAGCTGTAAAAAATATCTGAAGTGTTGAATCCTCAGAGGATTGTTTCAAGCTATAGAAGTACTATTGCAGAGTCAAAATTTTATAACAGTTATATATTTATGTGTTATAAAGTAGATGGGTGGCTAGAAGTTAAAATCAGAACTTTTTCAATCAGTTTGGATAATTTGAAATTGAGGCACTGTTACAGGCAGGTGAGAATAGGTTTTTACAAAAGTGCTAGGGTGTTACTAGCAATCAAAAATTACAGTCTAGGGTTAGCTGTGCAGCAGTATGTTTTAGGTTAAACAAACAAACAAAAAAAAAAAGAAATGATTAAGAGGTTATCCCATTCTAACTAGCCTAAAAGGTTGACTACGTCTGAGCTATGCATCTGGGAAAGGGCCAATTGTTGTCTGCCCAGTCTGTTAGAGTAAAGTAGAGGCACATTCAGTTTTAGCTCAGAGAAAGGAAGGGCCTAATATCCTTCCTGGGTCAGAGGAAGATAGTTCATTCTATCCTTGTGTTGTCATGGTGTGGAGGGAGAACAACACTTATGAAGTCAAAATGGAAATCATCTGTCTGAAGAGTTAAAGATGACTGCTATGCTTCCAGAAGATCAGGTTTAATATGTTAAAAAAGACATGGGGATACCAAGAAAAATTTTAAGGAACTTTACATGGTTACACAGACATCTAGTTCATATATTTGCAGTGTAACCCTTTTACAGTCCTCTTACTGACGTGTGACTTTTCTGGTTTAGGAATATTGCAAGTCTTTTGGAGTGATCTGATTTCCTTATTTCACATATCAAAAAGCAAGTAAAATATTTTTAACTGTGTTCAATTTCATTGAAAAATGTTAGGAAAAATCCATCCATAGTATATTTCCAGGACTTGTATTTTGTACTTTTGTTTATATTGCTCCAGTCTTAAGTACCATTATAAATATTAGGTACTGAAGTGGTATGATGAGTTAAGTATTTCTAAATGTCTTCTCTTAATCTAGCCTAATAATGCAGTCTTTTCATATGCGTAATTCCCATGAAAGCCAGTGGGAGTACTACATTATAGTAGGAATAATAGTTACATATGCCAAGATGTCTTCATTTTGAGTCATTGTTTTAACTTGATTGACAAAGAAGAAAGTTGACTAAAGAAATATATACTGACAGTGGAAAGAGGGTTATTGATAATATTTTTACTTCCAAATTTATCTGTTTCACCACTGAAACCTATATGCCAATAGAATGACTGTAGTCAGAATATCTGATAGAAATCTCAAATGAATTTATATTCACTATTGCTCTCTAGGAAATATTTCACAAGTAGAACATACGTGTTCTAGTCTGTAAATTCCATATAATTCACTCACTATTAAGAATTCCAACCTATATATAAACCTATGTATATATTATGTAAAATAGAATAGTGATAAATATTCATAGTATAAACCAGTTTGGGCTTTTTTTGCAAAGTCAAAGTGGAAATAACATAACATATACTGGGTGAGTTCAAATATTCAATCTTCTGTAAAATGTAAATCCATAAAATTTTGCAGTTCTTATCTGTATCTGTAGTAGGCTGGAAAAAATAGTAGCAGAAATCTTAATACTGTACAAAAGCATCTTGCTGCTTCCAAGTGGCTTTTCTTCTGTGTTATCATCAATACATATTTTCAATACTGACTCTCATCCCAGGAACTACTTCATATCCTCATTAAACCTGAATTTTCTTTCATTTCTTGTGTGCTAATTTTTCAGCCTTTCTTTTTAAACTTTTCCCCATGCTCTTTTTGAAGCTCATAAGGCTTTTGCTATTCCCAGACTATCCCTCTTGTTTCCCTTTTTTGCAACAATCCTTGAAATCTTCATGTCACATTCTTTTATTCATTGTTTTCTTGTAGAATCCCCTTTCTTGTCTCTTGCAGTATTTAGATTGCAAGATCATTGGTGAAAACAAGGGGTTTTTCTGTGCCTTTAGAGAGGAAAAATAAAGGGGGTTTAGACTCTTTCTGATAATAGGAATACAAAAAGTGTGTGGAGCTAATAATTTTAACTGCAACCCTTCTGATCCCTAGTAACACAGACTTTTCAACTCTTAAGAACTTCTCTGCAGTAGAATTTCATCTGAATTCTGGGAAGTTGACAGGTTAGGACACAGAAAAACTGAAAAATAAAGGGACCTCCTACAAGCAGAGCAGAACTTGTCCTCAAAATATTTCTGTTCAGTGCCCTCTGTTTGCTATCTTTGCTTCTCCAATATAATAGGTCCAACAAAATTATTCAGAAAGCTTTTAGTCTCTCATATACATAAATTTTTTTGGTGTGTGGTAAACAGTGACAGAGTCTGTTGGTCCAGATGTAGGATTGTGTCAGTCCAGCTGTAGACTGAGAGGTTTGGTTTTTTTTTCCCAGAAGGAATAGCTTTAGCTGGGAGTGGTTGTGATGCAGCTGTCTCTCAGCATTTTGGGGTACTGTGTTGGTAGTATCAAATATGGAGGTGTACTTGGGGAGATGGAAAGCACAACTCTGCAGTCCAGTATGAAGTTTAGAGGGAAGCTCTGGCTAAACCATATCACAAACTTTTTGATGCAGAATTTTTTAAACTGGAATATTTGCTTTACCACCTCTGCATGAAATTTTAGTTGACAGTATTTGAAAGAAGGCAGTTAATTTGAAAGTGGTGCAGTTCTCTAAGTCCAGCTATCACTCTTCACCTTGCATTGTCTGGTGTTGGGACAAAAGGCTGGGCTCCCACTTTGCTAGTCTGCAAAGCTCTTTTTCCTGACTTGTCCAGAAGCTGTAAGTTTAGAAAGAAGATGGATGTTTTCTGTGGATGCAAATGTGGATATCATACAAAGACACTCAATGTAAATCATATTTTCAAAGATGTGTATAAAAAGCAAAATAGCTGGTTTTGACCAGTGTAATTTGAGAGTTACAGAAATCATTCAAGAAAGTGGATTGCCAATAAGCTTCAGCTATGGTTTCCAGCACCACACTATTTTGTCCATTCTTGCACAATCTCAGAAATATTCCTTTTTCCTTTTCTCAGTGGTTCATGCTCTTTGCTTCCATGTGACCTGACAAAAAAAATTCACATGACTATTGGCTCAAACTCAGTTTGAGAGTTGATTTTTAAAATGATAAACACTTTGCAGAAGGGGTCATTTAATATGCGGCCTGTGAAACATCTTTTACATAAAACATCTTTTTGTAACTCTATTTCAAGATTTGCAAGAGAAATTTGTGAAAATATGAATTATTAGAAGGAGCTTTGCATTGAAGCCTTCATATTAAAATTGTGTTCTTTAGTTTTATTTTGCCTTTTATTTATTTTAGGTCATGTTTTTGTGTTCATGTTTTGCACACATTTAATATAATTTTCCATTGCTCTCTTTCTTAGACCTTAGTAGGAACACCATTATATAGCCCTAAAGCTTTTCTTCACCCATTTAGATTTCATTAACCATGGTACTTATTTCAGTGTGTGGGATAGGGCTGTCTGAACTGTGTAATAAAAGTATGTTTTAGATACCTATACTAAAAAAAAATATTTAGAACTATCTCCTATTAAACTTGCGGGGTTTGTGGTGTTGTTTTTTTTCTCTCAGAAAAAGTGATTAGTGAAGAAAGGATGACCTTTCCCTTTAAAGGCATTCCAAAACATAACAGGAACCAGTAAAAACAAATGCTTTAAAAAATGTAACTAGAAATCAGTACATGTTGTCCAAATATGAGCTGATAGCCAGTACACTAAGAGCACTGAATACAGATACTGTTTTTATCAGTTGATATCAATGCCTTTAGCAAAGTAAATGAGCTTACCCTTCATTTTGCAGATGTCCTGGACACCTAATTTGTAAAACATGGGTGTAAAATGATGTAATCTTTGTTTTGACAGCAACAGCTTTAAATAAATATAGCTGAAACAGGCATTCTGGCTGAAGAGTGCATAATAACAAACTTTAACATGACTGTACAAAGGAACTATTCTACAGTGTCTGTCAGTCATGGATAAAAAACAGAAGAGTTTTGTTCCTTTATCTGGTATCTAACCTTCTCAGTCTGTATGATAACTGCAAATAATGCTACTGTGATGATCCTGTCTCCAGATGTGAATAGAAGTTGCATTATCCTTTTGGCAGAGAAAGGTTATACAAGATAGAAGGGTGAGGATGATGTTTGATGACTAGACCTGAAATCTCCAGAGGGAAATTTCTTCCTGTCAAGAGAGAAGTTTGTCTGTCTGAAGTAGTTTTCTACTTTGTAAAATGTCTTAAATTTTATTCTGTCTCCACTATTTTTTAGTAAATACACACACAGAAACTGAAATGAATCACATACATTTTTAAGAGACTTCTCAGGTTTCCTGATGAGAGTTTTGTTTGCCAGGTATGCCTTTAAGACTTAGAAGTACATTAAACTTTCCATGTTGTCAGTCTGACACATGACATTTAAGCTCGGAGCAATGAAAGTGGAGAGCAATGAGAACAAATTGACAGCTGTCCCACAGCAAGCTAAACCTAGAGAAATGAAAATACATTATCATGAAAACGGTGTTGGAAAATGTGTCTCAAATTAAGTACTGGGCATAAGTAATGAATCATGCCTAATTGCATGTTGCATATTCTAATAGATTTAACAATATTTACCAAAATAAGGAAGCCACTCTATTTAAAAAATGAAAATTATGCAATGGTGTCATGTAACAGATTAGGCCTAATAATTTCAAGTAGATTGGTAAAAGCTGTAAAATTGTGCTGTAATTACATTTAGAGCTAGATGCTTTTAGTCAACCTTGTCCAGTAAAACAACACTCCAGATATTGTAGTTTTTCCCCTGCTCAGACTGATCTAGTTTTCAGTATATGGCAATCCTTTGTGGACTAAATTAGAAAATTAACCTCTCCCACTTCAACACTGAGTACAAATTCAAGCTGAACATTCCAGGAGATTGTGAATGCTCATCTTAGAGGAAGAACTGAGTCTATGGACCTCTCATCACTATTTCTTTGGGGGAAAAAAAATCCCAGGTTTTCAGAGGTGCATTGAATGAATGGTATTTGTGTTTCACCAAGGATGAATTATAAGCAGCCCCCACCACTCTGTGCACATATGGCTGACCCTTGCATTTTAATGGGAAAAGTTCTTGCATAGTGCCTTGTCTTGGTGCATGAACAAATATGGTTCTCAATTAAAAAAAACAAACAAACCGCAAGAAATGATCATTTGCAATAGCGGTGAAAATTTACAGTTTTGTTTCAGTGTGATGGACAGCTGCTCATTGAGGCAGAAATTTGAATAGACAGATAATTGAGAATAAATTCTTCCTGCACTAATAAAAGGAAAAGAGATTTTTTGGTTTTTGTTTGTTTGGCATGATGAACACCAGAGATAATATTGTTGGTTGAAATGAGGAAAATAGTTTAGACTTCATCTAGAGCCTATTTAAGCTGGATTTTAATTTTTTCATGGAAGGTATGATATCATAAATAGTGCAGAAAGAATTAACAAGTAAGCCAACAGGAAATTCACCGAGAAACTTGATAAAGAGAATGAATGTCGCTGTTTGACTATCATTCAATTTTTTGGGTATTTACCAATAGAGAACACCTGAGCAGAACACTGCTCAGTAAAGCAATTGGGCAACAAAAATTTGCCAGGTTTGTGGAACAGAATGTGTTGGAGAACTTACACTGAAAATCTGGCAATTTAATTCAAAATGGACTTATTTTAGAGTTTTTTAAAAATAACAGCTGATTGTTTAGTAACAGCAGTTTGAGATACTTCAAGGTCAGGTTTTCTGAACCTTTATTTTCTGGAAATTTTTTCTTGTCCTTGAAATTTTAGAATCCACATTTTTTACTTCTTTTGAGGATTTTGGTTTTGATTTTATGTATTTAGCTAAGTTATATTTTATATATTCACTGTAGAGCAGGGAGCATTTTTAGATTAATTATTGCTAGTCCTCTTTACTAATTGAATAATCTCTTGTATATTAGCACAGTGGCTTAATCTTTTTGAAATCAATACTGTATATTAATACTTCTTAGAGTGAGCTATTATTAGCAAGAAATCAGCTAAATATATGAGATAATCACAGCTACATGAAAGCCACCTATCCATTATAAATAAACAGTATGATAATTAACCCACAAGATTTTTCCTGACCCTAAACTGAGGGTCAATCGAGCTGATTGTGTTATATTTGAAGTGCAGGTACTGGCTAGGATATCAAAAATAATATCTAGCATATTGTTTTTTTCTGAGTTGATGTATTGTTCATCTTAACACAGCAGCTAAATTGAGCACAGCTTTGTGCTGACGAAATACTGCTGTCTACTTCTGCTTCGGGACATACCTTGATCTGAATGAATATTTGGGATGTCTTCCCAGTACACTGTTGAAAATACAAATTGGTGTCTCTCTCCATATTCACTTTGAAGAGTAGATTTTTGAAACTTAAGGTTCAAAATATTGATGCTTCTCAAAATATTATTAGTTAACAAGACAAAGCAGTATTCTATTTTACCAGTGTTAATACGGTTTATGAACTTTCTCTCGTTCCAGCTCAACTGTAAAGATTCTTAATAAAGTCAAGTAAATTGTTGTGGGAGGCTCAGTGTCATACAGCAGTCTGATATGAGATTTTTTGCTATGTAAATTCTGCATTGTTACAGCAATAACAGAAGTGATATGACCCATGTCTTGTTATTAACAGTCTTTTCCAACTCCTGCTTTCAACCTACACTGGATACTGAGCCAGCTGGACGTTTGATCTGATCCCATTCAAATATTCTTAAAGCTATACCGAAAATCTGATCCAAATGCAAAACCAGTGTGGCATAGTAGCAAAATGCACATTTCCTTACACATTGCACATTTCCCTAGTTATTTGCAGCATTTTTTGGCAGAATGTTAGAAAAAATAGAAGATGTATAAGATACTTCAATTCCATACCATTTTTGAAGATTCTTTATGTGCCGGATTCTTGATGATCAAGAGCAGTGAGAATTAGATTGCCTTTTTTGGTTATTAAAATGAAATTTGTGGAAGTTTAGTGCATAAATTCTAGAAAATGGCGCAGGAAATCAGTGCTCCTAGAGTTGCCTAAACCAGCAAATCCCTAAACACAGCACATATATGCTACTATGATCTTAATTTCCCCTTAATTTTAGGTTTTTACATTTAGCTACCTGGTGTGACCACTGCATTCTTGCTTCTCCTCAATGTCTGTTAAAATCTAGTGTTAAAAAGGGTGGCACTGAAATGCTGCCTTCATCTTTGGAGGTGTCTGATATGTTTTGGGAGAGGTACTTGGTACGCTCTCAGTGCAGATGGGCAGCACTAAGATCTGCAGAAATCCCTAAGTGTGATCACATCTGTGTTTTCATGTAGCACGTTTTAACTACCAGGTTGTTCAATAGTCTGAGAAGGATGATTGGGGGAGACAGTGGGTACTGAGCCACACTCCAGGCAGGAATGCCAGATTCTTAGTGCAAGGGAGAAGAAGAAAGAGTGGTGGGCTGCATGCCAAAGAGATGGAGAGAGTGGAATGAGCAGCATATTGGTTAGTTTTATGCTTTGAATTAGAGAGTTTTGGTTTAAGAAATAGTCCTGTAAGACTAAATCAATCCATATTGCCTATGGGTTTGAATTTGTGAGTTGATATTTTACTTCAGTAATACTCAGGCTGCAATATAAACTTATCCTGTATTAAACAAGAGAAAATCTATTTGAAAGGGGAGCCTTTACTGAGGAGTTTTGCACTACTAAGTAAAAGTTGCATTCATGTTGCATTTTCTTTTAGCTAGCGGACACCCAATACAGCTGTCTGCTTTCACAAAGTTTGTAGGAATGTTAAATCTTTGAGACCTTTTCCCATGTATTGGACTTAGATGGAATTGGTTACTGGAAGTGATCAAGAGGAGCTGAGCAAAGCAGCTCTTTTTTTTTCAGAAAACCATGTAAAAAGGAACAATAGTCTTTGGTTCAAGGAGCTTTTTGTTCTCTCAGAGTCTACAAAAAATGCTGCCAAGCTTGGTGTCTTAGTAAAGATATGGTGTTTCTTTCATTTAAACTAATTTAAATATACTCATTATTTCTTATTCATAGAAACCTGATCCATATCCTGAAGAATCAGGTCAGGTGCCAGGCTTTTAGGAGTAAAGCTTCTGATGGAAAGCTATTACTGATGTTTCTTTCTACTCTTACCCTAGAAAACTGAACCACATGCCCTGCATTCCTATTTCCTTACAGTCCTCTGCTCTTCATATCTCTATTATTTTATGGTCTACAGTAGTCACTGTTTTCTCAAGTGAATATTTTATTATTTTGTAATGAATTATTCACTTTCCTAGTCCCAAATAATCCATTCCTTTTCCTCAATTATTTCTTAATCAATAGCAAAAAAACCAGCAATTATTGCCAGGTAGACATTTTCCGAGCTTTTAAAAAGCATCAAGTTTCCTCCTTATTGCTTTAAAATCTTTAGAAATTTTAGCTAAAATTATGTCATTTTATGTTTTCTCTGTGTCATCAATTTTCTTAATCTAGGAAAAGAAAAAATATTGGAATATATCTACAAGCATGAAGTGATAAATAGTAAAAAGTTGGCAGTTGGTAGTAGTACTTTAATAGAATCATCTTCGATAACAACTCCTCTGGTACCTGTTATGTGTGCTCATGAATAGCCACTGAACTAACACAAAACATCTGCTGCTTTGGCTGAATTTAAATGCCCTAATCTGATAACCTTGTCGAGAAATTTAACAGTCATCTAGAATGGAAATTCACGTACCAGTCGTGATCCATCAAAGAGAATGAGACTCCACACACACAGAAATAAATGTTAGCAGATCCAAAGATTTTCTGTCGAGCGTTATTTTGTATTGCTATGTTTTACATTGTGGTTAATGGTTCAGAGTTAGGGAGTACTGTAATTATACAGGTAAATAGGCAGGCACTACCTACAATTTAGCCCGGAAAAAATAAGTAGAAAAATGTGTTTATTTAAATTGGATTCACTGATGCATGCATGCATGTGCAGATTTTATAGCGTAATAAAACTCTACATGCAAGATGTGTTCATATTCCAGATTCTTAAAATTTTCTAGGATTTTCGTCTATGAACACTTAAAGAAATATTCCTTTTACAGTATCACAGGCATTTACGGTGTATCTTGGAGGAGTATTTTGTATGATATATGTTGAAATTAATTTTCCAAGGAAAAAAGCACTCTTACATACTTATAAATTTCTTTTCTTGCAATATCTTTTTTCTGATTGTGCCAGTTATGTGACTGAAACTTCTTACCACTTTTTATTAATGAAAGTGACTGTTAGATGTTTTATTTCTGGAAATCATTGAGTGGGCTTAGTGTTTTTCCACTGCTTTTTGAAAACTGAGTATAGTGGAGATTCTGTTTTACATATTGAAATCTAAGCTTTCTGATATTTCCATCTTATGCTTTTCCAGTTATTTTTAGAAATAATTTTGATGGTATGACTTAAGATATCTTAAGGCTGTATACTTGCCACAATTTCTCTTTTTGATATTCAAGTGCCTTTTTTTCCTAGCTCTTCCATCCTGGCTACTTGTGGTGGGCTTGAAAATCAAATATACTGGAAAGTAAAATAAATAAATCTTTTAATGTGTATTGGGATGCTACCTGTTCCAAGTGCTTCAACACTTACAAACAAATAACCACCTTTAGTCTGTCAAAGTCTATGTTTGTTTTTTTTTTTTTTAAATCATAATGAACAGCATACAACATGAAGGAAAAAAAAAGAATAGAAATTGTGTACTAAGGGGAAATATTCAAATCCAGTTTGAGATTTCATTCTTGAATCTCAGTAGCACATATGTGTGACACAGTCCTGCAAATCCAGACAAGGTAATCTGTAGAATGTAATGCAGAGTCCTACACCTAGGGAAGAATAGCCCTGGCATCAGCACAGGCTGGGGGCTGACCTGCTGGAAAGCAGCTCTGCAGGGAAGGGCTTGCTGGCCACCAACCAGTGGGCAGAAACTGGTGCACAGGGAATTCCATCTGAATATGAGGATGAACTTCTCTACTGTGCAGATGACTGAGCACTGGAACAGGTTGCTCAGAGAGGTTATGGAGTGTCCTTCACTGGGGATATTCAAGAACCATCTGCGCAAAATGCTGTGCCATGTGCTCTAGGATGACCCTGCTTGGGCAGGCAGGCTGGAGCAGATGACTGTGGTACCTTCCAACCCCAACCATCCTGTGATTCTGTGAGTCTATAAAGCACAGCTTGTTAAATTCTAAGTTGTCTTAATACCATAACAAGTGGAACAGACTTGAGACTGGATGTTGAAGTTCCTGGGGCTTCTTTTTGACGGTGCTTAGCAATTTTTCTGTGAATTTAGGTAAGTATTTTAAGTACAAAGTTTCTGTCTTTGATACAATGTTGGCAAAAATGTAGTACATGAAGGAGAAACTATTTAAAGAGCAACTTGAATGTTGTTTGTTTTAGCAGTTCTGGAGATGACCTAGACTTATTGCTACACTCTTGTGGAAAAGTAGCAGGACCTAATTTTTTCCAGATGTATGTATATGCAGGAGTTTAGGGTAAGTACACATATTTGTAGATATGTGTATGTGTTTGTCTATAGTTGGCTACATTATTGTTCTCTAGAGAGTTCTGATCCCCTTCAATGTCATCCTAATTACATAATAGGTAAGCAATTAAGACTTTTTTCACTTATGTTCAGTCATTTAATTGCTCTTTTTTTTTACCTATTTTTCTGTGTATGTGTGTTTAGGTGACCAAAAGTTAGAAGAATTTTCACTTACAGGATTAAGATTTGTAGTATAATGGCACATATTATTCCTATTGTTCTCTGCACATCTTTCTACATTATCAAACTTGGGCACTCCAAGCTAATTTTGCACAAATTAAAAATTCTAATAAAAATGAAGTAATTCAAGAGTATTTTACAAGATACTCCTTCTTATCTAATTAATAGCTGTATGACTTACAAGAAAAACATAAAGTAATTTCATGTGTTTCTTGATCAGTAGAGAATACTCTTAATTTTAAAAAACAAACAAACAAACCTAGACCAATCTATAATTGCTAAAAAGTTACAAAAGAGAGGGTGTGTTCTGAAGAAACTGTATTGAAAGATCTTATAAACTTCCTTGAATATTTTATCTCTAAAACTCACAGATTTGTGAGCAAACAAAACAGTGCAACAGAAGTAAAGGACAGATTTTCCGAGAAAAACTTAAGGCAAATAAGAATGGAGTTTGTTTCATTTTTGGTGGGGGATTTTTTGGTTTTTCGTCCCTTCGACAGTGCAATTAAAAAAAGAGTTGTCAGCAAATGAAAGAGTTTGAGTCCCAACATTGGGACATGACAAAATACAAGTATAATGCAAAGTGGTCGATGACTCCATGTCCTGATGAATGTTGGTGACAAGTGATGTCCCTCAGGGGTCTGTTCTGGGGCCAGTGCTATTAAAAGTCTTCATCAGTGGCACAGACAATGGAATGGAGTTCACCCTCAGCAAGTCTGCAGTTGACACCAAGCTGTGTGGTACTGCTGACATGCCTGAAGCATAGGATGCCATCCAGGGGACCTGGACAAGCTTGAGGAGTGGACTGATAGGAATATCATGGGGTTCAATCGGGCCAAGTGATCTGGGTCCAGGTTACATGTAATGGAGATTAACCTAAAATTTGCAGGATAGTTCCACACTGCTCTGTGGAGTATTAAAATGCATTAAACTAACAAAAGGTAGGCCTCAGCAGGTATACTAATAACTGTAGTGAGACCCTGATGTTCTTAAATACTGTGTTAGACAGACTGGAATATCTGAAAAAAGGCACAAAAAGTGACTTTATGAATAAAGTTGGCATGTATGTAAGGAGGAACAAAAAGTACAAAACTAAGGAACTGAGGTCAGTACTATTTTCATTTATCTCTTCTATTTTGACATTTTTGTTAGTGAGCAAGAAAATCAATAAAGACTAATTTCATTGGCAAAGATTAGAGAGTACATAGGAAGGAACACTATACACTCAGGATGTGTATAGTTGCTTTCAAGGGCATTTTGATTAAAATGTATTAGTTATAAGTAAATTGAATGGTTCTTTTTGTCTAATTGGCCCATATATCAACCATTAATTCTTTGGAATACCCACTATACAAAACTAAGTTTGCAATATTGAATATACTTAAAGGATTTTGTTTATTTCAGTTATTTTTACACCCTCATAATAAATGCTTGTCTGGTAACCAAAGCCCTTTCATAGAAATAAATCATATAACTCAGGGTATCAATGTAATACGGAAAGTGTCCTTTTAACACCCTCTTAATCAATGATGTTCAAAAATTAAATATATTCCACATGCATAATCTGTGATATAGTTTCTCTGAAAGAAAAATGCAGGGGTTTATGCCTTCTGTAAGATTAATCTCTCTGTAGGAGATTAATCTGTACTTATCACTATCTGGAAAGTTGGAATTGTTAGTTCTGGAGTTAAGAATGTGGTTGCACACTGGATACCCAGCAACAGAAAACAGGCTTTAGCATGAACTAAAAGAGATTCCTCAAAGATGAGGAGGATCCAGATGTACTTTCCAGCAGAACAGCTGGGCCAGCTGACCCTGAGCTCTGCAAGACTGATAGAAGGAAAAGGGAAGTGATAGAAGTGGGAGCCTCCATGCCGTGGGGGATGGAGGCAACTGGTTGCCAACCCAACCTGTCACCTAGAGGAGTCTTCTGCTTGCCTGAGATCTGGATCTGGAACTATATTGCCAAAACCTTTCCAGACCTGTGACTGTTGCCTCCTGATGTTCTTCTGTGTGGGTACCAGTGATACTGCTGGTGGCAATCTGGAGAGTATCAAAACTGACTGCAGGTTATAGTCAGCAATGTGGGGGCCCAGCTCTTCTTCTCAATCTTGCAGAGAAAGTGAGGGTGGTGAGGATACTGCACATCAGGGTTTAGTTATGGAGCTGTTGGTGGCAACTAAGATTGGGTTTCTATGACCAAGGGACCCTGCTTGAGGATTATTACCTGCTTGGAAGAGATTGGAATCCACCAATCATAAGCAGGCCAATGGTGTCTTTGCCAGCAGAATATCTGACCTGATGATTAGGGCTTTCAAATACCTGTGTCAACAAGGGCAAGAGTTACCACCAGCCCTGTGTGAGAGTGATAGTCAGGATTGACAGCAAAAAGGTTGGGGTGATGTGAATGAAAGGGAGCACAAAATTAACAAAACAAGGCTAAAGTGGGGGCAT
Source organism: Oenanthe melanoleuca (assembly GCF_029582105.1). Classification (NCBI taxonomy): domain Eukaryota; kingdom Metazoa; phylum Chordata; class Aves; order Passeriformes; family Muscicapidae; genus Oenanthe; species Oenanthe melanoleuca. The sequence continues at coordinate 37,719,683 of NC_079336.1, forward strand.
TTCAAGCATGTGTATGTAAGCAAGGAAGTGCCTTATGAAAAAGTGCCATTAACGAAAAAACAACAACCCAGACTCTTTCTGAGAAATCAGCATTCTGGCGTGCCTCTGTGATGGTCTGTACACTAGTGGGGAGAATAAATATGAGGAAAATTAGAGAGTTGTGTGCAGTTGCAGGGATAATGTCTTGTAGGGATAATTGAAATGTGGTGGAATGGTTGCATGACTGCAATAGGAGAATAGATGGCCCTGCTTAAGCTGGGGAATTAGACCAGATGACTTCCAGAAGCCCATTTCAACCTCAGACATTCTGTGATCCTGTAAATTCAGCTAAAGTTAATATATATTCCATTAAACTCACTATTTCTGATCATATATTCCTAATAATCTTGGATAAACACTGGCAATAAAGGGCATTGTAACTTGTGTTTTCCAGTAAAGTAGTGCTTATAGAAGAAGTGTCTTTGAATGGTTTCCTTCTGGAGTGTCATGCATACTGAAAGTTTGATGCCATGCATTCCAAGGTGTATTCATTCTTTTCTTACTGTCTTACCTAAGCATTGCTGAGAGGAGAATTAAATTCTTCCCATCCACTTCGAAAAGACTCCTGAAGAGGCAATAAGTCTGCTTCATACTTCTGGTCAGATTTATTTCAGAAAAAATTAAGTGTGCAGTTTAGTTCCAATGCATATTTTCCATAAAATCAAGATTATTGAATCACTGCTATAAGTCGGGTAGCCTGTAGTCATGAATAAAAGCATGAGTACTTAATTCATTGTTGACTTCTTTGTTGGTGCTCAGCTGACAGAGAAGACAATAAAAGCACCTAGATGTTTTTAGTGATGATTTACATGTCTCTCATATGGCCTCAGTCTAGCTGTAGAATAAATTTGTAAAGTCAAAACATTTGAAGACGAAAGATCTAATTCTATAATTTTAGGTGTGCTGTGATTATTGCTGTAATTGTGAAGGGGCAGACAAGGGAAGAGTTCTGGAACATCCTTCTGTGCTTAACAAATTAAAAAGGAAAATTTAGGGGAAAGGGCTTATTATCACATACTGATGCAATACACCCCCCCGCATCACATGATTTGATAACACTTTTGGAGTTGCATAACTTTTCTATTCTTCCCATTCAAAATATTGAATAGGGTATGTGTGCTACCAGGTAGTTCTATTATGCGCTTCTAAAGAATTCTGGAAAAGATAATGTGGAGAAATCTGTATTCCCTTTGTGGTATCAGCACCCTGCTGAGCAACCTCCACCTCCTCTTATTCTGAAATAGCTGCATTAGATTAAGTTTTTCTGAAGGAATTTTCTAATGTAATTTAAACAGAAATCTAGCAAATGTCTTGGATAATATTTTTTGCACTTTAGAAAGGGTTTTAAAAACCTAATGATTGTCCTTTAAAGAAGGTATTATATTTTTATACCTGATTAACAATATTATACAATGTAAACATACTACTCTTGTTTAGTTTGTTAAACTATTGAATTAAGCTTATAATTGCCTGAATACCCACACTAAATCACTACTTTACTCTAGGAGATGTTTATATAAAGACATGAAATGGTTATTCCTATAGAGGCTGCATACTAAAGACACCCATATACCAAACACCTCATTGTGACTTCATTGGAGCTACACACACATTAAAATTAGGCGTGTGTTCACAGTGAGCTTGAGACCCAAACAGAAGAGTGTCAGAGAGATGAGATACAGTCAAAATATGTTGAGTTATAGTTATATATTTCCCTGAGTGCTGTGAAGATATACAAAACTTCAAATCATTAAATTTAATGTAAGCAAGATAGTCTTTTTTGTCTCTAAATGTTTTTTCTCTTCAGTTTGTGTTGTCATCTTTTTGATTCTTCCTATTCTCTGTTTTGTATTTACTTTTGCACAACACTGGTACCTTCAGTGATTACATGGTCAACCCAATAGCTCTAAATATTGGGATTCTGTAGGCAGACAGAATACAATAACTAAAACAACAGGTAGATTCAAAAAGCATATTTTATATGTTACACATTTATTGTGCTACACCATTTAATTATAAGGATACCTTTACACCTGGGTTTTCTGTCATCAGGATGTCTTTTTTTAAATTTTTTTTAATGCATGGAAGAAATTGAGCTAAGAGTTAATCTAGCATTCAATTATACACTGAATTATTATAATGACAAGAGTTAAACCCTGTTGTATGGTGTCCAAACAAATTTGGATAATGCACATCATAATTCTAAACCTGGAACCTGGACTGAGCAGAGCTTGAGGCACTTATCACTTAATCTCTGTAAAACTTTATAGCTTACTTATAATAGTGTGTTTAGCATGGTGTCAAGCTTCATTAGTTGATGTCTGTATGTTAAGACATGCATCTTTGTTACCAGAAGCTCTTTAGCTAGGAAAAAACCCAGATATGTTTTTGCAAGTTTTAGAATTTGTCAGTCTGAATGGCATTGCAACAGAAAAGTAGATGGCACAATTTTTATGAGCAACCGTGGGTTGATATTGAACAACTTTTTTGGGGGAAATTCCATCAGCATACTGCAATGTTCTTATGAGACTGATGATGTTGAATCTGCCATTTTTGATGCCCTAAAATTTGCTGCCACCAGAATTTCTCTTCTTAATGTCAAAGTCTGCTTTGGCAGTGAAACAGGGGTCATATTTTGGAGCTGAAGAAAAAACAGTTTCAGTGCCAAAAGACATGAAACAATTGGTGCATAAGGTCAACTGATGTTCTTGCCAAATGCTTTATGGCGTTAGACCCTTCTAAATCTTTCTTTAAAAATCTTCCATCAAAAGATTGGAATACATTAATCTTGTCCTTTAGTACTCCACAGAAAGGATGAATAGTCCGGTATTAAATTTGAAAGTAATTTTCTAATGAAAAAGAATCTAAGGTTTTTTTAGAATGGCATTTGCATCTTTGAATAAAGCAATATTCTTCTATGCTTTCTAGCCTGATCTGACAGCTTTTTAATAGATTTGTTTTAATTTTCCTACAAAAAATTGTAAACTATTTTTTTTGTTGGAAATGTCTTATTATGGAGAATTAATAAAATCTCATCAATTTCAGTGTAAGAGAAATCAAACTATAGAATACTTCCTTTCATATAGTTTTATCTGGCACTTGGTGAAAATGACAAACAATGATTCCTATTTACATCCCCAAGATACATTATTTTTATGATTGGTGATATATGGCTGTGTTCATTGCAAAGCTCTCTCTAAATTGATTTCATCCTATTTCTGTTTCTTTTGCATGCAATTTTTCTAAGACAATACTTGGCTAAATTCTTCAATCCTTGTGTGCCTAGTATTAGTCTTAATCAAATCAGTAACACCATACTATTTAATTTATTTTTAGGTTAATATTTCTTATCAGTTTCAATGGTAAATTTAGTAAACTGAAGGTGGAAAATTGGTGATATGTTATTTTATACTTTTTAATATACACTAGAAATCGTTAGAGAATTGTCTTCATATCAACATCTTCCAGAACTCTTTTAAGGTCCGATCTATAAAAAAGGTCAACTCAGGGCACTAGTTTACCTCTCTGAATTAAAACACTGTGCAAAAACACAGAGTTGAGTATAAAGGGGAAAACAGTAGTGGCAATATTTTCAGTTGCTTTGGTTTCCATTATAAACTGGCATGATTTACTGAATGGCTTTGCTTTCCTTAATTGTTGGGTACAAAACTGAGCCAGAATCAAGTACTCACCTGGATGCTGGCAATGGATTTGGTTGGCTTGCCTGTTTCTTTTGATAGGAAAGGTGTTTTTCCTTAGCATAAGATATAGTTGACCTTGAGTTTTCTGAAACATTGTTAATGCTGAAGAAATGGCTGACAAACAGCAATTATGGAGAAACATGTGGTTGTTGCTGTTCTTATGCTCTCATCAGGTATTATTACACAGTTGAGGTCAGACCATGAGAGGTAACATTGTGGATTAAACAATGAAAAAGAAATAGCATTATTTTCAAACTCTTTATTCATGACTACAGATATTTTCTATATGGTTTGCCCTTTCTATCACAGTGACCTCTACAGACATGATGATGAAAAATATTAATAAAAATATAACAACTAATAGCTGGCATAAGAAGTTATTCACAAACACTAATCTAAAAGCAGACAAAAAAATTGCATGAGGCATTGTTGGCATCACAGGAAGTATGAAGTCAGATCTGGTTTTTGGACTTACTAGTGTGAGTACTTGCTGCTGAAAGCATGCAACAGATGCAGGATTTTCTCAAGGTTGAATGTGATTATAGTGCATGCACAAATACAAATTGCAGTCAGAGACTGACTCACAAAATAATGAGATCTTTTCAGAAGGTAGTAAACTATTCTGATTACCCTTTCCACCTTTAAGATATGCTTGAGTTTTAAGTCTTTATACACTATGTTTATTGGGTAACTGCATATAAGCTGCTATTATGTCATTGAACTTGAAGGTTTATGCACTTTGTTGTATTACCTGCAGAAAAAATTAATTTCATGTGAAGGATCTATAGTTTTACTTCTGTGTGTCAGTAGTCAGAATTATCTTCATATTTTTAAGTTTTTTTTTGTCTAATTCCTTACACATCTGAAATGAGATAATAAAAATCACAAGAACACATTAATGAAATGGAAACTACTGTAAGAAAATGAAATAGATATGAATAAGTAACATTCTGTGCCCCACACTGAAAACAGATTAGTTTAAATTTATTGCTAACTGTCAAAACTCCAAAATCCTACAGTGAGCTCGATTTAAAAAAAAAATAAATCTTTTATTATCTAATATTATAAAGTGATGGTTTAAATCAGATGGAAAATAACGAACTGGTTAGATTGCCCTAACCAGAGGGTCTCTGTCGGCTGTGTCTGCCTCAGTGATTTGTCTTGGTGCCATAAAGAATATTCTGTGTGAATTGCCCCATGTTATCCATTTGTCTTTTTATGCTTCAAGTTTCCATTTAGTTTGATGCACAAAAATAGAATTCCCTTTTGAAGAAATGAAATCAGAAGTCCAAATCCAAACATATTCCAGTGTAACACTTTTACATTGGACCTCACCCCCTCTTCAATGGTGATTTAAGAGAAAGTATCTGGTAAACACAACCAAAAAATTAGGCTATGTAAAGTAGTTATCAAATTCATGAAATGACGGTGGAACTGAGGGCTTGAATGGATTCAGTGTGATGCTGAAAAGAGTTAATTTTCAAATTAATATGTTAAACAAAGCAGATTCTACTGTATTCTGTACTAGGTCCCAGCTCTGCCTCAGAAAGGACTGAATGCTTCCTCCGTTCAGAGTAACACCATATTGTGCTATCCAGAAGTTTTTCACAAGCCTCCACCAAAAGAGTGCTATGCCTTCAAGGCATAACTAGAGCTCACTGGAAAGCTCATGCTTTAAAAAATGCTCATTGAAAGATGCAGTTTCATTGAAATGGAAATGTACACAGTTTCATGGATTAAAAAGCCAGAAGGGAGTACTGTGATCATCTAGCCTGGTATACTGTACAACAGAGACCTCATTGCTGTCTTAGTTTCTTTCCATTTGAACTAGGTCATGTCTCTCTAAAGATAAAAAACCTCTCTACCTTTATTTTTAAAAAGCATACTTCAAGGATGGGAGTGTCTGTCACAATTTTCAATGAGGTACTCATCATTAGTAATTAAGATGTTAATTCTAAGTTTGCCTGTCTTCAGTTTGTAGCCCCTGGGTCTTGTTATGCTTCTGTCTGTGAGACTGAAATGAATTTTGTCTTCATGTGTATATATTTATAGACTGTAATATAGCTATCCATTGTACTAAAAAGGTGAAATTTCTTGGTTTTCTCACTTTTGGTCCTGTTTTAGAGTACTTTGATGATTACATTGTGAATACTTAGCTGAAGTTATTTTTGATTTGTGGATGCAGAAATTGGATGTGTTGTTTGAATACCTAAGTAGCTGATGCTAAGTAATGTCTTCATTCCTGTTTGAGATTCCACTGTTTATACATCTATGTTCATCTTTCTTTTTGACTGAGATAAGGAAAAGTTTGGAGCTATCCAGATGGTCTAAACCTGCAGGGACTTCTTTGCTTGACAGCTTGTATTGCAAGCTTTTAGGTGTTTGTAGTTTACAGTTCTGTTGTCACCTCTAGTGACACTAAATCATACGTTGTTGCATTCTTCCCTGATCCTAAGTCTTTTTGAGGCCACTAATTCTGGGAGAAGCTTTCTTTTAAAAAATCATTTTTTGTTTACTTAAATGCAGTCTAGGTCACTGCCTTTGGTTTACTTAAAGCAAATCACAGTTTGGGATGGACTTGCCCAAACAACAGCCTTCAGAAAAAGTAGAAACAATTTAAAAGAAGGGGAAGGAACTATTTGAATGATAGTTGTCTTTTGTGTTGTGTGTGAGAGCTTACATGTGAGAATGGTCAGCTCAGATGTGAGAGATCTTTGTGCACTTTCTTCCTTTGTGTCAGGAAAGACAAATTAATTTTTCCTACTCTCTATGAGAATACTTTTACTACATAGACAGAAAGGGATTTTTCTGTCATGTGAAGCTGAGTATAGGTGTGAGTTCATCAGTTTAATTTAAAGCATCTTCTTTTATTTCTTAACTAGAGCAAAGAATCACTTTGACCTCTCAATGAAACCTCTTGACCACCAAGACAATGATGATGCAAATTTTTTTCCAGTTTTGCTAATTAACATTTAAAAAAAGAATTCCTTATTTCTTGAAAAAAATAATCTCACATTTGTGTTCTTTCTTTTGGTGAGTAGTGAGTGTTTAAGCATTTTTCAAAAGGCAGATCTTGAAGAATTTTTAGAATATGATTAAATTACTTATAAACTTATTTTGCAGTACAAATATGCCATTTCTGGGATCTTCATTGTAGCTTATGCCAATATGACAGACAGGCATTGAAGTGAAGTTAAAAAATGGATGGCATTAAGGATAAAATTATTATGTATCACATGGTAAAATGCTTCTAAAACACTTTCTTTCTAAAAGACAAAATCATATGACAATTACAAATAGTTCAGTCTTTGCAAAGGAGCAGTATTTCCCAAGGAAGAATAGGACAGGCATGGATATAGGATCATTTTCATTTATTTAAAACTTGCCTAAATTTAAAAACTTGATGCAAAAATTTTCATGCTGATGTCTGCCTCAGCTAGTTTGTTATAGTCATTAGAGCAAAAAGGGCCCAGTCATTTAATAAAAAGAAACTAAAAAGATAGGGTGGGGGGGGGGGAATGCTAGTTTTAATTTAAATACTTTGTTTCTTTTGTGCTTTGACATGGGACTAGTGCTACATTAGGAGTATGACTTAGTTTACCAGTTGCAAAAGTCTCTACCCAAAGCTTCCACACTTGGTCCTTCCTTCCCCATTTCCTTCCTCCAAGATTTATTATCTTTTGAAATACTGGGGTTTGCATACTCAGTGTATGTATAGTCAGCAGGGACTTCTGGAACTTAATTTCTGATACTCTTATCATAATCACTAAACATGCTGTATACTTTCATAGTTTGTAATTGTAATGGATGGAAGCTGAATATATTTCTCCCCTTTGCATCTCCTACATCTAACAAGAGCTTGTGCGTCCACACCAGACACACAGTTGTCTCATCAGTTAGCACCTGGACCATTCCTACTGAACTAGCTCTCAGAATAAATTTCTTTCTTAGAGCAGTTCTGGGCCAGAATAGCAATAGGCATCAGCTCTATGATTTGCAATGCAATTCTTTTCAGCTGGGCCACTGCAAGCTCTGGTGCTTGGATCAGCTTGAGGTTGAAAACAACGTGTCTCCTGAGTCTTAAAAAATTGAGAAACTGTATGGAAACTGGAGGATAAAGCTGAAAATAATTGTGTAAAAGACTTTTTGGAAGGCAGCTTTGGGCTGAGAAGCTGAAATTGAGAGATGAGAAGTATGAGTTTAATTTGCCTGTATATCCACTGTCTTAGTCAAATCTCCCTTTCTGCTTTGCCTATACAGTTCTACATTTCCTATGTAGCAACTCTAGTTCTTACTCCAAATACTTCCAGTTTTAAGTCTCATTCATAGTCATGTCCAGTCTCACCTCTTGCTAACATCTTAGCAAATTTTCCTCCCTACTCTCCATGTGGCACAGGCTTTCTGATATATACAGGTATTAAAATACAATGAGTGTTTATCTCGTTTCTCCTTGTGGCTTCTTTTTTCCAGTTTTTGCCCAGATACTCTTAGGCTTCTCCTCATCCTTTGCCTCTTTGTCAGAATGCTCTTTCCAGACTCCTTTCCTTGTCCATCCACTACTTTTTTCCATGACTAGACACTCTTGAACTCTTTGCACCCTGACAGTTAAGTGAATTTCAGTGCTTACTCCCTGGCTGCTATCTGTGCAATTGAGATTAAATATGTAGATATAAAATACAGGTCTCTGTTACAACTGTATTTCAGCTTTGTTGGCCTGTCATTTGACATGTAACCTTCTGCCTTCTGTGTTGCTCATTTTTCTCTGAAGTCTGAATTACTGCATTTTCCTGCTGCTGGATCTCTGAGTCTTCATAATCTTAATTATTTTATTTCTATAATCTTCTAGAGAAATGAGATAGGAAAGAAAGTGGTTTTATCCATATAAAATAATCCAGGATATACAAATTGAAAAATAAACCAAAAAAACCCTTATAACCTAATTTTTCAGAGTACTTAACATTATATGCTGTATATTAACTTCTGCATGTTGAAAGCAGAACTCCTCTAGATTGCATTTACAGCTATGTTATCAGCATTTTTGCAAAAGTTATTTAAGGAATAGTTGGAATGGGATATGTGTGGGCACAATTAATGATGCCTCAGAAAGGCTTAGTTTAAGTGCCTTATCAATGTTATTAAGGCATGCAGAAGGGGAACACAATCCAAGTTTTCCAGGGAAGCTATCACTTTTTTTGATCATGATACCTTCTTTTCAATTGTGCAGTTGTTTATTACACAATTTCCATGTGCTGCAGAAAATGAAATAAAAATTCTACCTACAATCATGGTTTTCTATCAGAGCAGATTGTTCCTGAGCATCAATCGAACCTGGAGTTTCCTGGGATAGAATAGTGGATGTTCATGAAGTACCATAGTGTTGTTAGTCAAAGGTAGAGGGAGGCAGAATTACTTCTGGATTGGTGAATATAAGTCTATTTTGAATGTATGATGTGTAATCCCAATAGCATTGCATTAATTTATCAAGGTAACTGTGATAGCGGAAGTTGAAATGTTCATCTGTGATAAATAACTACTCTGTTCTTAACATAAACTTTGGAAAAGTATTAAATGCTAAGAGGACTTTTAAAAATATGTGTAGTGTTACACAGTGCAGGTGGATGTAGTTTGGATGTAGTTATAAAAAATCAGCTGCTATAGTTTGATGATAAGCAGGGCTTAGGCAATAAACTTTAATTATCTGAGGTTCTTTGACTGACTAGGACACCGACAGCGAGCTTTGACATAAAAGCTGTGTTTACTGGCTACCAAACTCTTGTAAATGGAAATGTGTTTAACTGACATTTAAGACTCTGTAAACCTGAGCTACTTCTTTCAACATGCAAGGTAGGATTTAATAATCAAAATAGAAGTGAAAGGCCCTACCACATTTAAGCTAGCCTCCAGCTGTCACTCCAGAAGGACTCAGATTTCCTCTAGTCTCATGTCTGCTAGCCCCAGGTCTCAGATACCCTAGGTGTCTGATCTATGTTTGAGCCACTGAGTCAAAGTTCTCTATTTCAAATGTACATTTTTGATCTAAGTTGTACAGATCTTCATCTGGGAATCTCCTGAATAAGGGAGATGTTTTTCTTAGACATTTTTAATTTTCATAGCCCTTGTTAGAATTTTGTTTCCCCATGAATATTTTGATAATGTTTGAGTGAAATTTAGCATTCCTAGTTTTACAGATGTGTTTGAAGGATTTTCTTCTGTTCGTTTTGAATTTTCTGTTAGCTATTTTCCGTTATTTTTTCCCACTGCTTCTATGGCAAGGGACAGTAAAAAATGCTTTTTTTTTTTCACATTCTTAATGCCAGTTTTAATTTATGGTCTTTGGTATGTCCCTACCTCTTTTCTAAACAATTCTGGTCATTCTTTGTACAGAAATTGTGTCAACTTTAACCCATTCTTTATCCTTTTCTTTCTGTACCTTATCCAATTATATTTCATTATTTTTGTGGTAAGAAGGACCACCAGATTTATATACTCTGTTTAGATTGAGCTGTGTCATTTATGTATTCTGTGGCAATAATAGCAATCACAATAATTTTTCTTTTTGCTTTTTTTTAAACGACTATTAAACATAATTCTGATATTTCCAGAGAGTATATACTTCAGAGTCTATCACTCTGTGTATGTATGTAAAGTGTATGTAAAACCAGAATTATTTTTCATTTGGTCTGGAAATTTTTATCTGTCTGTATTGAATTTTTGTCTGCTTCTTAATTGCGACAGTCAGACAATATCGTGATATTTGAAACAACCATTACTTTACCATCAAAAGTGAATAAACTCTATAAACTTTCACTTTCACATAATTTATGAATTTTTTGAGCAGCACAGGTTGCAATACAGGAAGTTGCTGCAATTTTTACAGTGAAAACTGACAAAGTATTCCTACACAGCTCTCCAGTGGGCCCAGAGCTGGCTGAAGCTTAGCTATCCAGACAAGCTTTGTGGTTTGACACTGGCCAAAATCCAGGCACCCGTGAAAGCTGCTCACTTATCTTCCCCTGCTGCAGCTGAGCAGAGGAGAGAAAATTTAATGAAGGGTTCATGAACTGGGATAAGGACCAGAATAAAACACTCCTAGGGCAAAACAGGCTTAGCTTAGAGATATTAAGTAAGTTTACTACTAACAAAATTGGAGGAGGATAATGAGAAGTAAAATAAGCCCTTGAAAACACCTTTTCCCCCCAGCTCCTCCCTCCTTCCCAGCAACAGTGCGGAAGACAGGGAGTGGGGGTTTTGGTCAGTTTATGACCTGTGGTTTCTCTTGCTGCTCTGGGAGAGGAGTTCCTTCCACTGCTGCACCATGGGGTCCCTCACACAGGAGACAGTTCTCCATGAACTTCTCCAGTGTGGCTCCAATCTCACAAGCAGCAGCCCTTCCAAAACAGCTGCAATGTAAGTCCATCCCATGAACAACAGTACCCTCAAACTGCTGTGGCATGGGTCACTCTTCCACAGGGTGCAGTCTTTCAAGGACAGGCTGCTCCAGCATCCCCTGTGGATCCCCACGGGCTGTGGATGGATCTCTGAATCACCCTGGATCCCATGGGCTGTGGGTGGATTTCTGCATCCCCATGGATCCCATGGGCTGTGGGTGGATCTCTGCATCGCCCTGGATGCCATGGGCTGTGGGTGGATCTCTCATCCCACTTGGATCCCCATGGGCTGTGAGTGGATCTCTGCATCGCCCTGGATGCCATGGGCTGTGGGTGGATCTCTGCATCCCCCATGGATCCCCATGGGCTGTGGGTGGATCTCTGCATCCCCCATGGATCCCCATGGGCTGTGGGTGAGTCTCTGCATCCCCCATGGATCCCCATGGGCTGTAGGTGAGTCTCTGCATCCCCCATGGATCCCCATGGGCTGCAGGAGCACAGCTGTTCCACCATGGTCTCACCGTGGGCTGCAGGGAAGTCTGGGCTCTGGTACCTGGAACACCTCCTCCCCTCCTTCTCCACTGGCCTTGGTGCCTGCATGTTGTTCTCCTCTCACAAATTCTCATTCCTACTCAGGCTGGAATTAAAACTGGGCCCCAACTTTGTTTTGATTTCTTCTTAAAAGTGTGGCCACACAGGCATGACCACCAACTCCAATTGGCCCAGGCTTGCCCAGCAGTATGTCCATTCTCAGAGTCATCAGGTATTGGCTTTGCCAGACATGGTGGAAGCTTCCAGCAGCTTCTCACAGAAGCCACCTCTGTGCCCCCCCCAGTACCAAGAACCAGGCTGTGCAAAACCAACACAACTTGTGTTTGGCAACTCCCCAAATATACTGACATGTTTAAGGGGAGAAAATACCAAACAGGGAAAGAAGAGGGAGCAAAACCAATGAAACAGTGAGAGAAACAGTAGAGGCACCATCAAATAGGAGGAGAAAGAGATGTTCCAGGTTCTGGAGCATATATACATATGTATATGTGTATGTGTATATGTATATGTATATGTATATGTATATATATGTATATGTATATGTATATGTATATGTATATGTATATGTATATGTATATGTATATGTATATGTATATGTATATGTATATATAAATGTATAAATATTTTGTCTGACCAAATCTGTATCACTACAGATGATCAAACACAATAGCATTCCAAACATGGCTGCTGGTGATCCACCAACAGTTTTTTCCTGGTTGTCATGTAGTAGAATCCTCTTTAATTTAAATATTTTTGGTAATGCAGCAAATGATAATGTAAGTATTAGATAAGTTCCCAGATCTCCTTTTTCTGCTGTGGTTCTTTTCCCTCCCACCCATTTTAACATGTAAGAGTCTGTGAAAATTAAAAATATTTCAGTGTAAATATTTTATTATTAATCTAACAGAGGTATAATTGCTAAATTTCTCACAGTAACTTTGAAGTATAAATGTACCAATCAGAAACCACAGAGGGAACAGGGTAAAAAAAATCACTCAGAAAGACTCTACTCATTACATTATAATGTCTTTAAAGTATGTCACATGTTAGATCTAAATGGCTTGACAGCTAGCCATTTTAAAGACTTTTATGAATATAATCAATGTAATTCTCAATAGTTATATTTCTAATAACCAATTTGCTGACTTCATGTTCTTGTCAGGATAATTTATATATATATATACACCATATGTTCTGTGAAATTTTTCTTTGCCCAGGTGAGCATTTAATCTTCCTTTCTCCCTAAAGGAATTATCCACATCCCTGAAATCAGAGGATCTTCCACTTATTTTTCCCGTCTGTCAGACCTTCCAGCCGTAACACCTCAAGTCATAATGATCATCTTTTCAGCAGAGGGCAGCATATGGCATTCTCAGAGTCCATCAATTCCACTGTTTAATTGGCTGTAGAAATCATTGTTGAGCTAAAGCTGATTCTGAAGCCCTTCCAACTCTTCTTGACTCTTAGGCAAGATTCAGATTTTGGTATCCTTTGTGATTGTAGGGCATATTTCTCTGGGGAATGATCTGTTGTAATGAATCTGTTGAAGAAAATGGAAGTTGTTTTTCCTTTTTCTTTATTGTTACAAGAAAGGAATATTCATCTGGTTGAAATTTTCTTAGTAATGATAGTAAAGATTACATTGTTCCATAAATTGAATAGATGCTAAATATCTGCATGTCAGATAATTTTCATCTTTGGTAATCTTAAACCCTTGTCTTCATAATAATGGTAAATCTGTTATGGGAGAAAGACTTGGCAAACCACTTAATGCTGGGAATCAGGCTGCTTAACACTCTGTGCAAGTAATTCTGTCACACAATAATTTCAAAAAAAAAGAAACATTTTGTTTTTTTAACATATTTTTTTCCCATCCATCCTGTGTAGAAAGAAGATTGAATTTATATCATGTTTTGTTATTCACATTTTGATTTTTTAATTATATGACATTTTATTCTTTTTCTTTCCTTTTTTTAAACTAACAGCAAATGCTTTCTGATTTACATGCTCTAAAGTTTTCAAAATGACAGTTCATCCTTTTTGTGTGCTGCAAAGGCCTCTTGATAGACTAAGAAGTTTAATACAGATTTTATACAATATCTCACACTCTCTGTTTTCTGTGAGCTACAAAATCATAGAGAATTTTGGATTGTATAGGACCTTTGAAGATCATCTTGTTCAACCCATCTACAATAAGCAGGGACATCTTCAGCTGGATTAGATTGCTCATAGAGCCATGACCAACATGGCCTTCAGAATTTTTTGTGGATGGGGCATATACACAAGACTGTGTGGAATGACACGTTCTTGTAACCTTGATGGTTGAATAAAATAAGGGAAATAAATGTTTTAAGAATTGCTCCACATTTTTTGTTTAGTGGCTCTGGGAGAATGTATTGTTGTATGAGTCATGTTGAATTTCTGTTTTGCTGTTGCTTTTAGTATCTGTTGTTTTTCACAGAAGGGCAGAAAATTCGTAGGTGGACCATCTTATGGTAAAATTTCATGCCAGCAAGTGTCTTGGCGATGAAAATGAATGCCCAAAACTCACATGTAGAAATTTTTTGTAGCTCCATGTACCGTAATACCCTAAGCATTAACATGAAAGAGGTATTTCTGAATCACTTTAAGGGGAAAAAAACTCAAAACCTAGTCATTTCCAGCTCTTAACTAGTTATTAGGTGATGCTGGATTGATTGAGACTTACTTTTCAGTCTCCTGAAAACCTGTTGACTTTGCAGAAAGGGAAACATTCTACACATAGGTTTACATTTAAGCATGGTTAATATTAAAGACAATACTTTGAAAGAGGCTTGGATTAGCTTACACTGTTTGGAGGGCCAGATAGAGGCCTAGCAGCAAAAGGGTTTTATTCAAAGTGCTTAAGTTTTTCATCTTTGGCTGGGTGTTAAGACAGCTGGGCTTCATGAAAATATGTTTTTTGATGTGATGGTCAACTGTCTTGGGAAGCTTCATTCTAGCCCCTTGGAAACTTTTGAAGCATTTGACTCAGTAACTTAAGTATTTTCCCACTGTTAATGTAATGTGTTTGTACAGTTCCACTATGCCTCCTGTTTATTCTGTTTTATTTTTCATCTTTGTTTAAAAACCTTCAAAGGCATTTTCTATATATTACATGTGTAACATTAATTTGTCTGGCCACACCTTTTTCAATTTTGTTTCTTCTTCTTGTTTCTTGAAGTAGCATAGATGTGGAGGATCTGTTCTTTCTCCTCTTTGATATCCTCAGATATCTGTATCCTTTCCATAGGAATTTTTCCAACTGTATTACTGACTAGCAAAGAAGCACACAGAAGTGAGTGTGACAGCCTATGTAATTTAGAACACTTAATTTATCTATTATATCATCCATTGAGTGATAGCATAATTTGGGCAATTTTAAGAGTGGCATAACCACCCAGTGAGTGGTTAAACCTCTAAAATGTAGAATGTCTGACACATGGCTTGGCAGCTGAAATTTACTGTCTAAAAACCCTAAAAGATCCCTTGAAGAACTTCAGTTTGGAATGCTTCCTGAGTACAAACACTGCTTATGATGTTTTTGGTAAAGAAATCTTGGACTTTTCAACCTATTGTTTCAAAATGTTTGAATTGGTTATGGCTCTGCATACACTGGGAAAATGTTCTTCTAAACAAAGAGTTTTGAGCCATTCCTCATTTTTCCTGACCCTGAGGTTAATATGTATTCTGAAAGTCCTTTAGAACAAGCTGAGGAGGTTATTGAACTTATGCTGGGGAAAATCTTGTCTCAAGACTTTTTCTGAGTTTTCTCTCTATTTTTTCAGAGCAGAGGACAAGTTTTCAATATTGGGTATAAGCTTTCCATTTTCTATACTGGGCATATCACCATCATAGTTAAATAGTTTTCTGCTATCATTTAAGACTTGTTTAGGGCTATTTCACACTATTTTAACTGTTGAAAATTACTTAAGCGGAGGCTTTGCATCACTTTTGTTTCTGGGAGTGCCCACTCTTGGCAATTAAATAGAACCTTGAAGTAGGATAGCTATACAAACCTTACAGGATTTTGAATTCCAGCTTGCATAGCTGTGTCACATTCGCTTTAATCCAGAACAGCCACTTCATCTTCAACCTCTCAGCCCTGCTGCTCAAGGGAAACATACAAAATACCTTCAAAAGATAATTCTGGAACTAAAATTCATAACTCTGTTGGGCACTAAAAACCATGGACTCAACAGAGACATTGGTTTTATGGCACATTATATTTTTTGCCACCCTAGGATAACCTTTCCATGCTGCACAGACAATAAATTACTTGTGTCTCTTTTCCTCTCCATCTCTCTGTCCCATAGGAACAAACAAATGTATTGTCTTTCCCTTTGTAATATTTCTCTGTCTCATATTTATGAGCTATAGCTCCTTTAGTTAATTCAATTGGTTTGATTAAATTATAACCAAAGCACTTGTTCTTAACTTTTATTTTGTTTGAAAGATTGGAATTTCTACTTTAGGCTGGAGGAATGTTTTGAATACCTGAAAGCTTGTCATTTTCCCCTCAAATAATAAATTTATTCTACTAGAAGATAGCAACACTTATTATAAACTGTGCATATTTGTACTGTTAGAACACAGGGCTAGAAAAGTACCACTTAATGCACATTAACACAATGATTACATACAACTAATTTCTCCCATTTGTTTCCAGGAGCTTTATTGTATTGTATTTTTTAATAAACCATTTCACCTGTCCAAACTCCTAGGTAGCTATGTTTTTGTATTTTTAATATTTTCTATTTATTGTTCTTGTGTTATTGTGCATGGGGTTTATAAAACATTTTGAGACTGATCTAGCTGAGGAGTGATCACCAATGTCCCTGTTTACAAGTAAACACAGTCTACAGAATTTGCTAATTTCTTGGTGCTCAATGACATTCTCTGAAAAGGTGGTAAACTTCAAGCTGTATCATCAGTAACTGAACACTATTCAGTTTCTAATACAATCAATAGTGCTTTATAAAGCTGGAGAATGTTGAAATGCTGACAGTTTTTAAGATAATCCTTTAAATAGTGGTTGCCAGTACCTATAAATTTTAAAACAAAAACAAATAGTTCTGAAAAAAAATGCAATAAAATGATCTATGCATTATTACATACTCTTCACATCAGAGATTGCTCAGTGAAAAAAAACCAACCCAAAATAAATAGCATTTGCTGTCTCTGCAGGTCTCAGACATCACAGGAGATTCTTCTGAATACACCCTCATGGTTTAGTGCTTATTCTTAGTGGGCAGAAACAATGCCATAAATTCGAATCTTGCTCCTGTCTCTGGTTTTATAAAACTTCAGTAAAACAAATGAAAGAAAACAAAGAAGGTACAGTATTTGGGCTCATGGCATTATGACATACCATCTGAGTAGACAACACAAATAGCCTGCAGCATAGATCAACTTTATCTGTGGTCTTGTCATGTTTCATAAACTGGAGCAAATCTGGGCTTGGTCAGCATAAGATACAAAGCCTGTAAGAAAACTGTTCATCACTCAGAAAGTGGTGCATGTTGTTAATCTGTTTTTTCAAGATCTACAGAAGGTCTTATTACAATTAAAGGGGATTACTTTTTTTTCCTCAGTGGAGGGTGATTGGAGAAGAAACCCAAATCTTTTAATTAACACCTTCCCCTTACTGTTTTTTCTCCATTTTTTTTTTTTTCTTTTTAGATTTTATTGGCTTTTTCAACATTTGCAGATGAATCTGGTGGTATTCACTGGTTTTTGCTATTAAATCTGATTGAACTTTATTTAGCTTCAATTACCTTAAGAAATTTAGGTTTATGTCTGGTTATTTTTCTTTATGTCAATAAACACCTCTACTGTCTTTTTTTGTGTGTATGGCCCTACCTAGCAAAATTACAATTTAGAGACATAAGTGTGTGTTTTACAGTAGCATCAGGAAGCTACTAATTTGTTGTAGGGTTTATTACGTCACATTTGAAATTGAAACTTAAATCTCTGTTGTAACAAACCCAGAACACTCTCAAGACTAGTAATTTTTGAACATGATGCTCATCTGCTACTGACCCTGTAGATAAGATTCAGTGTTACTTCAACATGCTTTTTTTTTTGTGACAAGCACTTAACAATAGAAACACTACTGCCATAGCATTGGTCCTAGCTGGTCTACTGAATAAAGACTTGTTTAAAATCCAGTTTCAGTCCTCTATCTACCCTTTTGTTTAATACAGGAACTGTGTATCATTTTTATTATATCATAGTATCTCGTATGCCTAATCTAGACCCAAAATAACAGTAGAGCTGGATTTTTGAATTATTTTTATTTTTTATAATTAGATTTTGTTAATGGAACACAAATTGTGTGTTTAAATTATATTTTCTGTTTAATTGATATTTTTTATTTTTTCTTAAATATCTTATGCTATTAAAAATAAATCTATTTTTCTTGTATATGTGCAGTTAGAAAATTTGAAGTTTTAAATTAATTTGTGAAATTTCAGTTGCACAGTACTACAGTGTTTGTCACATCAAAAGAAAAAGCTTAAATCCACCCTTGCCCTCCCTCCAGTAGAATTTAATAAAATTATGAATCTTATTTCTTGGTAGGTTGGTGAAATTAAATTGTTTTCCAGTGTGTATAAGTAAAGTTTAATTTTTGCTGGTGAAACCAAAGCATTTTCTCAAAAATTCATTGTTGTAAAAACAGAGGATTAAGACAGGTTGAAGTACTGACCTGTACAGGATCTCACCCTGTACAACATTAATAATGGATGTCACTATTTACTAGTCCTCAAGAGCCCACTTTAGAATATATCATATTTACTGTGAAACTTGAATAAAGGCAGATACTGAAAAAAATGTGTTGTATAAAATCAGCCATAGGTGAGTTTATTATTATAAATCCTGCATGAATCCTGACTACTCCCAGGACTTTTACTGTCCTTCTTCGTAGCCTTTAAAACTACCTCTTACCATCTATTTACAGTTCAGACAACTAGTCTCAATTTTGCATTTTTTTAATGTTGGATTCAACAAAATTTTATTAATGTGATGTGTTCAGTGTATGATTAATTCATGCTTGGAGTTCTCTTAACAAGGCGATTTGAATGGAAATGCCGTCCTTTGGTAGTTTGCTAATTTCCTCATGGAATAGAGTTGGCATTCCTTACATCCAAAGGAGACAATGTTGCTCTTTGAAGAAACAAACTCACACTCTTGGAAGAACAAAGCTTAAACTATCCCTGTGGCCCAGCAGGTGAAATTAAGACACTTGGCTCCGTTGTGTTTTCCAGTTTAAGT
The DNA here is from genome assembly GCF_029582105.1 of Oenanthe melanoleuca. Classification (NCBI taxonomy): domain Eukaryota; kingdom Metazoa; phylum Chordata; class Aves; order Passeriformes; family Muscicapidae; genus Oenanthe; species Oenanthe melanoleuca. The sequence goes on from NC_079336.1 coordinate 37,738,656, forward strand.
GGAATGGTGAGATTGGAAACTAAGGATTTGGTTCTGGGCTGTAGAGAACAGCTAGTCTGAGGATTATGGAGTCTCCTGGTTGAGTTTTATTTATCTTTTGTTCTTCCTCTTCTTTTCTTCTTTCCCCAGGTCTCTTTACCTCAATAATCCTGATTGCACATTTCTTGCATTTCTTCAGTTCTTCCCTTCTCAAGTCATCTAATGTTGGACTTTTCCAGACTCACTATCATTCCTGACACTTCTTTTACCATTCTGTTTAACAAATTGTGCTTCAAGTCACTTGAACCAGCTGACTTTTTATCAGCTGAGGTCCCACTCAGTCCACCTATGCAAATAATTTCTTTATTTCAGTTTCCCACTCTGTTCATGGCACAGTAGTTCTTCTGTACTCTCTTTTGCTTTCAAGCAATAGTCCCATGGTGCTTAGTTCTCAGTCCTAGCCTTCCTAGTCTGTCAATCCAAGGCCCCTAACATAAATCAGGAGTTTTACTTACGACTTTTTTTAGTCTTTGTTTCATTCTACTGACACACAGATCCTTCTCTCTCCAGTTTACCCTCTGTTAGTACTGCATTTGGAGAGTACAGGCAAGACAATCTCTTCATTCTCTACACATATAGATTGGAATATAGCAAAAAATTACACTTTTGAGGAAATACAGAAAATGCCTTGGGATAGTAATTACTTTGTTCAGGTGGAATCATTCATGATTTCAGTTTTCAACTGTGACATGTCTCTCCTGCCCTTGCTGTGATTACAGTTTTGAAAACCTTATTGTCTTGTGTTTGGGTAAAGTTTGGGTAAAGTTTCACATCAGGGTGACATTAGTTCTGAGATTGTTCAGCTGGTTAGTGCATGGGGCTAAGAGTGCCAAGGTTGTAGGTTCAATCCCTGTATAGACCATTCATTTAAGAGTTGGACTTGATGCTCTCTTTGTAGGTCCTGTCCTTCTCAAAATATGCAATGATTCTGTGATTATGATTGAGACACAAAAATTTCCACAAAGGAAGTAGACAGTATTGTTTTCAAGTAAAATAATGTCTTCACCTCATCCACTTTCTTTTTGGGAGCAAATAATTGGTATAGTTGAAACTACTCTTGTTATGGTTTGCTTCAGTGTGATTTGGAGCTGTCAGATTAGTTCTTGTACATATGAAATATGCTTTGAGTCACTGAGTTTGCCTTTGAAGTTGTTTGAGTGGGTTTACCAGCTCTACTTTCTGGGATGGATTTATACTTTTATGGAAAGCAAGAATCTACTGAATTAGTATTTTTATGGAAATTTTCACCTTGAAAAAATTAGTAAGTTCTGCAGATCTCTAATTTACAACTAGCAAAATAGTTTGATTTGAGAAAACACCAAAGAGAATGTTGAGGAGAAGAAAAATATCTCCAAATTTTTACCAATACCTCAGTGGTGTAAGTCCCTTCCTGAAAAATATGGGCTCTACAATTACATTTCTCTGCAGGGCAATGAACCTGTATTTTCCTTTTTCTAAAAGAATGCTCTGGTCATCTAGGTTGTTCTAGGTAGACTGTTTTTGATCTTTTGTTCTGGAAATGTTTTATACGGCATGAATTATACAGGGTGGATATACATCATCAATTTGTTGGACTTTTTTTTTAATTCTCTTTGCAGCCCCAATTCCTCTTTATCCTCCTCAGCCTTTGACTTGCTCTAAATACAGGCCAACTACATTGGCTGTAATCTGACTACTTAGCTAGACAGCAAAAATAAATTGTAGTTCCCACCATCTCAATCCTTAGTTCCAAAAAATACCATGTGTAAAGTTGCTAGTGCCCATACTGCATAATTAAGATTTTAGGAGGGACTTTAGAAATTTAGATTATTTATGTCTGCCTATAAAAATGTCTTGTAAGGCTTTGTCTGTGCTTTAGATAGTAATAAGCATCCAGAAACAATCTAATGTTATTAGTAGGAATTCTGTATGATGGGCTTTACTAGACTTCTTCAGAAGTATCTATCTGGTAGGATTTCATTCAAAATCTGATTTTTTGATCTAACTGTGCAGATACCTTAAGTATATTTTTTCAGTATGACAGTGTTTATTAAAGATCATAGGTTTATATTTGTGAACTGCAAGGTATTAACTATTATCTAAGTATTAACTATTAACTCTCTTTGTCTGTTGCACCTCAATTTGGACCTAATGTTAAAAAGAGCTGCTATTGGGTGTGTAGTGGAATTCAGTCACTGGCTGCTTTGTCCTAATTCTTGGACTCTTGAGAAGGATTCAACTAAAAGATGTGGCTGAGTAAAGACAGAAGTATACATATTCAAATTTAATTTATATCTAACTGCTGTTTCAAAAGATTGTTTGAATTACAAGTGCTGCAAACACTACAAGAATATAAATGACCATGGCCACCCATAACATGCAAAACTAGATTGTCCCATACATTTGAAAATTAATTTTTAAATTCTGATGTTGTACAGCTCTTAACAGGTACCTAAACAAAGGGTAATGTAAGTGGAAAAGTAAATTTGATCTCTACCACTGTTTATACCTAATATCATGTCTCCTTAAAATATATCCTTCTTGTCATTTCATCACAGATGCAACACCAGCATATTACTCAGGATGTTTTTGTTATTTGCTACTGCCATAAAGACAGGATCTAGTGCCTAAGAGCTAGTGTGCACTACTACTATTTATAGAATAAACTTTCAGCCAGATATTAATATTGCCTAATTAAGATACCTGTAGTATTTCTCATATGCATAATCTTGACTTTGTCATCTTTTCTGTAATTCATTTTTCTAGGCAATTTATGATCATATCATAAGACTCCATTTTAAATTGATATTTCATAGAATATATTACAAAAGGACTTAGACCAGATATTCAGATATTTAGATTAGTCATTGTTATTAAAATTGCTATACATTCAAGTAGTCATCTTCCATTTTGATATTGAGCACTGAAATTTTTCAGAGAATGCCATTTGACCTTCAGGTCTAGTGAACAGCTTGAGATTGACAAACCACTGGATAAAACTTGTCAAACTTGTATTATAAAACAGGAGTGGAAAATAAGCATGTTAGTAAAGCTGCAAAGTAGTTTATATTTTAATATTTGAGTTTGTAAGAATAAAATCATATGGCACAATATCACTTTGCTTTTAGATATTGTCAAACAGCATAAACCTCTTAGATTCCCAAAATAATGTTTTGTTTTGCTTTTATCATTTTAGTTTAATATTGAAACTAAATTAAGAAAAAATCTTGGACTTTATATTTTTATCCAAAGAAGAGGAAAATAGAATACAGCCACCTCTGGGTAAATCCTCACTGTGAGCAACAACAACAACAACAAAAGAAGATGCTTACACTTTTATCCCTTGTGGATTTCTTTTTAATATTTCAGAGCAATGAACATATGGCTGTTACTATCAGCACTGGTGTATTTGTGGCGATGCCTATCAACATCCACCAGAGAGCAGGGCAGCTCCAAAACCCACATCTTTTATGCTGTGGAAATTGATGGAGACAGCAACACAGCCAGCTTCTTGGCCAAACAACATGGAATGCAGTTCATTTCAAAGGTCAGCGCATATTTAAACTTGCTTCATTACTCCCACCTTTATGCTTGAGATTTTCATTTTTTTAAAATCAGTTTACCTAGAGGTTCCTTTAGAGACAGAAAAATGAAAGTGCTGAATCCTATTTTCATTTGGGGATATCAAGCTTTTTATCAAATTATAGAGGTGGCGTTTCAGAATATTTCATATCTGATCAGAAGGAAAATCCAAAAATAATTTTCTCTTTATTCAGGAGTCTTTCAGCCACTGGGACTGTTTTATTTATTACTTAATATTGTGCTCCAGTCAATCATTTTGAATTCAGACAGGAAAATGGAATTTTTATTTTTAAAAGGAAAAAATCCAGAGGAAAAATGCTATTGGAATAAAGGAGATTTTATTATTTTTAAAAGTAAAAATATGTCTTCTCTTCCTCTGCTAACAGTTGCATTTTCTTTTAATCGCAGTGCCTTAATATCAAGGCATATATTAAACAAAGGATCTTACATAAAATCACATATTTGTTAATTACAGGCGTGTTTTTCCAGAGAATTCTACAGCATTTATCACTGAGCTTGAGAAATTATGGCCTTGTAACACAATAAAGGAAAAATGTTTTTCTTTGGAATAGCATCTCATTGCACATATTTTCTGTATATGTACTGTGTATGTGTGCATAAACATGAAGTGTGTATTTATATTACATCTAGCTTTATTTTAACTTTTTGTTGAAAGAAGATTATTCTTGAGTTGTGTGTTAGTACCCTGGGACACAGCCCAAATAGAAGAAACACATCAATATCTTTCATTTACAGTTACTGGTCTGCAGAGCTGTACATGTATAACAGTGACACAGTGTTAAATTTTCCTGTTGCTTCTATTCTAGAAGCATATTGCATCAGTTGAAGTAGATCACAAATAAATTATTAAAACTTTTAATATGTTAATCTGTTGCAGCCTCCATTCATTGACCTGAAAGTTCCTTGCCAATTTTAATGAATTAAGCCTTGAAGTGCTCCTTTTGCTTTTATCTCTACTTCTCAGATGTGAAAAGCAGAGGTAGAGCAAGTAAAACAATTTGTTCAAGATCCACACAGGAAGTCTGAGGCCCAGTGAGAAATGGAAAAAAAGCATTTCTAAATTTTCATTTTTGTGCTGTAGCTGTAAGAAATTAGTAAATGTAATGAGCTTATGAAGAAGAGACAGTCCATTACATGTACTTCAACAGCCACTATGGTCTACCCTAGGCAAGGAAATCACTGAAGGGCCCCCAGAAAAGCTGCACACAGTTTTCTCTTAAAATAATGATGACACAACCTTCCCAGTGTGTTCACCTTAGTGTATAAATATTAAAATAGCCACAGGCTGTTGTATTGAGGATGTCAATGAAAAAAGGCCCAACAAACAACACTGAGGCTTTAGACAGTAATTCTGTGAAGGGTGTTCTTCAATGATAGGGTTGCAAAAAAGGGTTTCTTCAGGATCTGAGTAGCATGGAGGTACTTTGTACAGGGGGAACAGTTTCAGTTGCTATATAATCAGGGCAATATTTATGGCTAGGTTGATGAGAATGTATTTGGTAGTATAACAGAGGAAGTCACGCTGTATTCTTTGTTCTGTAATATTTATCTAGGAAAGCACCTTTTTTATTACGGTGGTTATGAACAAGAAAAAGCAAAAGATGGAGAGAGAAATGCAGGAGATATAGGAAGGGCTTTCCTCCTCTGAATTTCCATTTACATTTACAACCTGTTCTATAAGCAGATACCTTTCTAAGCATTTTTATTTCAAATGTGAAGGAAAAAAAGCTTTTGTGATATTTAAAGCTTATGGTCTTTAAGCCATGAGGAGCACTGGTAAAGTATTAAAGATTCAAATATGATTAAGCTTAATATTTTTTCAAACTTTTTGTTGGCTTTTAATAAGCTTACAGCATGTGCTATGTGATAAGACGATACTCAAATATTATTTGGAAAAATAAACCCGTAAAACACGATAAAATTTGTTGTGACTAAAATTCCTAGGTGGTCAGGAGTATTAGTATTACAGTTAGGAGTTAGGCTCCTATTTTAGGTTCCCATATGACAAAGCATTTGAAAAACATACTTGCGTTCAATCCTTTTTCAGAAAAAAAAAATTCTAATCATGTGCCTAAGTTAAGTGGGATCTAGACATATCCTTAAGTGCTTTATGGGATAAGGCTGGACAACTGAATAGGGTTCTTGGTTAAAAACCAATTTTTTTGTGAGAAAAGTGACTTCAAAGACTGAAAATGCTATCTTTTAAATATGCTACTGTCACCACGGGAAACACACTCCTGTAGAAATGGTAATTATGTGTAACTGTGGCATCGTTTCTTCAGCATGTTAGCTGCAATTTAGCGTTGCAGTTTAAAGGACTACCTTCCCTTTGGCATCAGAGTTCACTTTTCCTATGATACAGTGGATAAAGGCTGTGAGCTAAGTGTGTTGCGCTGGAATTATTTTCTCCCGTTAAATGGTGTCACTTATTAATATGCGGATGCTTGGCAACAAAGTAGGAAAATTGCAAGTGTGAAAAAGGCTACCAATTAGGTATCACACTGGAATACACTCCTGAATGACATTTAGTGTATGAAATCCAAAACTTTTGACATTGGTTGCAATAGTATTTCATTTCACATTCTGTACCAGCTCTAACTTGCCAATGAAAACAGTGTAGCGAAGAGGTTTTTTAAAGCTTACTGTTACGATTTCTCTTAAACACAAAACCACCTACTTAAAGTTTCTGTAAATCAAAACACTCATTAGAAACTGTGAAGATACCACTGGCATGTAGGAGAGTCTCACAAGTTCTAACCTAATCAAAATATTTTGCAAAGAAATGCTTACTTTGGTTGTAAGTTTTGAATTTCTAGGTGATGGCAATGCACTTAGTAAAGATTAGAGAAGACAGCAGATATTAAATATAGTTATATAACAGAGGTATACAGTAGAATCAAATGTATGTTAGGATTCTTTCACACCGTTGAAATTTGAGTCAGCCCAATTTCTTTGTTTTTATACTTTTGTAATGTAGACTGCACACAAGTCTTCTCTACAGCAAAAAGGGCTGTTTATGGTACTGCTAGGAGGCAGAAATAGGGGATATAGTGCCAGCTACTTCAGTTCCATTCCCATTTCCTTCCCCACTATTTAAGACAGAGCTTGTAGAGAAGAAACACTTTATAGCATTTCTCTAGACTCAGAGGGATGGAAGTGGAAAAAGAGTAAAACTTGAAAAAAGTAGTGCCTGTACACCAACTGTGGCTCATCAAGAGAAATTTTGTTTTTGACTGTATAGGGTCTCACCCTTTCCTCAATGAAGACAATAGAAAACCTCACATTGACTTTCAAGGTATACACTAGAGGAAGAAATTTTTCTATGCTAATGTATCCAAGTAGCAAGTATCACCAGTACTTACACTGTGAGAGACTTATATGAAAACAAAGTGAAAAAAATTCAAATTTTATCTGCATCTTCTGGCCCTCCAAAGTGGTATTTTTTGTTCCTATTGTCTATTTTGTTCCTGTGCAGATACAAAAACATGAAGAAACACTAGGGAAGCTATACCTAGAATCAGTTTGTGCTTTGTTTATTTGAAGGAAAGATCTTACACAAATAGTTTCAATTGGGAGCTCTCTTAGTTGGGATTTTAAAGTGAGCATCAATTTTCTTAAAAAAGTCCGATAAAAGAAGCATCATGATTTTCTATAGGTGGATTTTTTTTCAATTTGAATTAGTAAAAGTTTTGTATAATGGTGAATTTGCATCTCAGTGAAACAAGAAAGCTGGAGAGTGGTGGAAATGGAGTTTACTTATATTACTTATGCATTAATTGCTTAAAGCCCTTTGTTTAATTGCTGAATCAATTTTGAGGACTTTGGTAAATACATACACACATATATACATATACACACACACACACATATATATGTACACACACACATTAGTGTAATGCATAGATGAGTGTGTGTTTTGACACACCCTCTGTATATGTTTATCTGAGTGTATAAATGCAGGTATGTTACAAATTTAATTTTCAACAAAGTTTCCTAGATATATTGGGTATTTATTTTTCATCAGCAAAACTCTGGGAAGTATTATGAAAAGTACATGATGTTTGAGTATTATATCTAAGAATTTGTTCTTGAAACACTGGGAACACCTGCAGTGAAGTCCAAGGTCTTGATATTCCTAAACTTTTATAGACACTCCAAGCAAGTCTTGGATTTAAAAAAATGAAGATTTGAAATTAATCAAGCTGATCGTGAGTCAAGAATTGATTGTATGTCTATATATATATATATATATATATATATATATATATATATATTCAGAATGTAAAGTCAAACTGGGCAGCAACCCCAACTTTTAATAAAAATGGGTTTAATACAGATACTTTCTAGGAATGAAAGCAAGAATGCTGAATGACATTTTGACTGGGAGCAAGGTTAGTTTCATATTTCTCTCCCTATTTTTCCTTTCTTATCTTTTTTTTTTTTTTTTTCTTTTTAATTGCCCTTTCCCTTTGATTCTTCTTTTCTTTTAAATTTCCTTTTCCAGTCCAGAGGAGTTTTTAGTGGTGTCATGATTATTTCTGTTTCCCAAAGTCTGTATTTTCCTTATTAAGCTTCTCTGGATATTTTGCAAGCTGTAAGCAGAGCAAATATAATATAATGTTTCTCAGTGTATTTATTACTTTTGTTTTATGATATATCCCTTCACTATTATTTTTTCTTTAAAATCAAAGTACACAAAATCTAAGGAAACTATAGAAATGCTTCTTGCTGAGCTGGATATGGGTTCAATAGATCCCATTCAAGAATGACTGTTAATTTACATGACCTAACTCTAAGGGCAATGCTTTTGAAACAGTTATTTCACTTTGAAGTTTTACAGCGCACATTTAGAGGATTGTATTTTCTCAGAGTAAGTTATGGGAGGGGCATTTGACATTACCTCCCCTACTTTACTGCTTTTATTTATATAGAAAGAATATATTAGATTTAAATGACTACATTAACATTTATTTGCTCCATATGTGGTTGATATACCAAGCTTTTCAAATGGGGACAAAAAATATTTGTTATGGGTTTCGTTTTTCAGTATATTTAATTCCTATGCTGTGGATGTGCAAGAAAATCAAGGTTTTTAAGACATATTACAGAATGAGTTTTCATTGCTTTTCACTTGTTTATATGCGATGATAGAATATCCTAAGTTGGAAGGGACACACAAGGATCTTCAAAGTCCATCTTCTGGCCCTGCAGAGTCACACCATGCGGCTGAGAGCATTGTCCAAACACTTGATGCTGTGACCACTTCCCTGAGGAGCCTTGCAGTGCCTAAGTGCCCTCTGGGTGAAAAAGCTTTTCCTAATATCCAGCCTAAATGTTATAGCTGATGGTTTTTTTTAGCATGGCAATTACTAATTCATCCTATTTTTGTTAAAAAAAATATTATGCTTTCCTCAAATATTCTGCTTCTGGAGTCATGTTTGCTTTCAAAGAAAGTCACATTAGTCTGTCTATAACATAAAATTAATACCCTCTTCAGCCACTTTTTGCATCACTATTATTTGGTATATGTGTAAAGTAGCAGCATCTATTCTTATAATCTCAGCTGAAAATTTTCTAGAATATTTTGACCATTGTGAGTTGTAGATTCAGAAGGACCGTATATCTTTCCCATGGTTTTGTCTTTGTTGTGCATCACTATTCAGTTGAGTATGTGGTAACAGTTAATGTATTCACCCTTCTACCAGGTGAATGCTCCTATGCTTGAGAAGGGCTTACAAAAAGGAAGAGAATTATGAGCACTCATTAGTTATTACCAATTTATGCTAATATACAAGGAAAGTAATCATTTAATCGTTCTGATTGAAATGATGGGCATGATTCACAGGAGATGTAAATTGGTATAGCCCTATTTAAATCAATGAAAATATACTGGTATGTGCCAGCTGAGAATCAGGTCCCTTGTCTTTATTTGAATAATTTGATGGTAGGCTGACCAGACCATTAGAGAATAAAGTTAATAGAACAATCCTGTATTAAAACTGGAATGTAATATTAGATGAATTTTTAAAATATTTTTTCCTCTCTATTGTCCTGTTTAGTAGATAGGTTTAGATCAAGTTTAAGCTTTGAAGTTGGTAGTATAATAGTACATTTAGCAAACAACCACAATGTGGAAATAGTTTAGAAAATATATTTTCACATTACTGCCAAAACAACTCATTTTTGGATGACTTTTGAACAAAAGTAAAAATACTCTTTTTACCTCTGTTTTCTAACTGTCCTTAATCTTACCTGGTCTGGTGTTAAAATAGTAACTACAGTGCAGAAGAAAGATGAATGAAAAAGCTAAAATTACTGTGATTCAGCCATGTCTTGCTAATGAAGGAACATTCTCCATTATATACATTAATTTCAAATTCTGGATACATGTCATTGTAAGGAAATAGTATAAACATGGTTGCCAGTGTTTACTTTTTTTGAATGAAAATATCTTAAATAAAATTATGAAATTTCCAACTCTCCCTGGAACTACAACAAATGTTTCTTCTCAGTTCATGTACCTCTGGGATTGCAGCACTGGAAAATGGTTGCAAAACTCTATAAATTTTCCAGATGCATAGTACTGGGTTTCTGTCTTACATTTAATGCCTCACTATTTCTTTTCATGAAAGGAGAAAAAAAAAGCAAAACAAAAATTGGTTTAATTTAAAACTTATTAGTAAGCTAATATATGAATGTGTATTTTTTTATTTTTTCCAGAAATGTTTAGTAAACTGATATCAATACATTGTGTGTGCATATATTACATGGGTTCCATGTATGCATGGACTACATGATGGGCCAAGTTATTAATTTCTATCATTTTGCTCTGGAACGTTTATGGTTTCTTAAGAACAGTTTGATTTTAAGAATTTTGATGTCACGCATTTGAAGTTCAACAGTTTTCTGCATATTCTAAGTTGTTTCTAGGGACAAAATTGCACTACTGAGATCCAGCTTAGTTTTGAGGCTGCATTGATAGGCTGCTTTACTGTGTAAGTTGATGTAATGACAAATTTAAGCTGTGGAACACAGATTTTAAGAGAGTAGTGACGGTAGAAGAAGAAAGAATTGCTTCATTTGAGTGGTTATTGCAATGATTTTTGTACTTCACTTAATTGTTTAATCATTGCAATACTTTTTATTTTAGTAGCACGCTTCATTCAATATGGTAAAGGAAATTTGCACAGTGTTTTATTCAAAATGAAATATCTCAGCAAAACAGAAATTAATCTTTTAATGTGGGAATATCTTTGGAAATTATAAAATAAAAATAAAACATATCTTAAAAAAAAAGAAAATACCAAATATTAGGCAGAAATTTTACAATTTGTTTTGTTTTGTTTTTGTTTTGTTTTGTTTTGTTTTGTTTTGTTTTGTTTGTTATGTGTCTACAAAATTGCAGGCTTAGTGCATGATTGAGGTTGGAAGGAATCCCTGGAGGTCATCTGGTCCAACTCCTCAGCTCAAGCAGGGCCACATAGACTCAGTTGTATGAGGGATACTGAATATCTCCAAGAATGGAGATTCCACAACCAGCGTGGTGGCCTGTGCCAGTGCTTGGTCACTCTCACAGTGAAACGAGTGTTTCTTTGTGGTCAGGATGTGTTTCACTCATTTCACATCTGAAAAGAGCCTGATCCCCTCTTTTTCTATTTCCTCACTTCACAAGTTGCCCCTGAGACTTCTCTCCTCCAGGCTAAACAGTCTTTCAGCCTTTCCTTGTAGGAGAAATACCCAGTCCCATCATCATCATCTCAGTGCTTTTCACTGCACCCTAAGCTACCAGTAGCTTCACATCTGTCTTGTACTGAGGAGCCCAGAACTGCAGCACTCCAGGTGTGGCCTCACCAGTATCCTCACCTATCCTTCCAGATATTCTTGTTCTGTCCAGCAAACCGAAGTTTCCTGGGTTTTTCCAGCTCTGGTTATCACAGCCATTCTGTACATTGATAAGATCAATAATTTCAAGGCCACATTATTGCTTTAATAGCAAATGATGGAGAATAAAGTCCATACGTCCTGGTTGCTGCTGTTTATGGGGAGACAATGCTAGGGAAAATACAAATCAAAGCAATTTTAAAGAGAAAGTTTGGACAGCAGTGAGGAGAGATTGGAGTGGTATTGAGAGGGTAATAGCTTAGAAAAGTTAATTTTTTTTTAATGTTGATTGAAGTAATAGTATAAATGTGAAGTAACATTTTGTTTGACATTAAACTGCATTAAGCTAAGTGGAATTTACAATAAGACAGATGCATTTCTTAGTCCTTTGACTCATGTACTCAGAGAGTTTTCTATATGTGGATTGCTCTTCCTTCTAATCAAAAAGGTTTCCTAATGTAGTGTGACCTGTCAGAGTCTGTATAGACAAAAGGGAAGCAACAGGCAAATGAGGATTTTGCAGGTAGAAGTGCAATAATAGATAAGAATGAAAGTATTTCAGCGTCAACAGATGTGAAAGTTTTCTAGACAAAAAAAATCCGGGAACAAATGTCATCTTCTACATCTTAAATCATCAGCATCATCATCATCTTCCCCAATAAGGTTTTTTCAAGAGCTCTCTTTGCTATGCAATAGCTGGGATTATTCAGCATTTCAGTGCTAGGGAAGAGGTGATTATGACACGAACACAGAATGTGAGTGTACTTGTAGGCATGACTACTTTTTCTCATGGACTGTGGTAACAACTGCTTTGCAGTTGATGACACATTGCCAGTGTGAATCACCAGTTTGTCCCCAGGAATGTCTATAGGTATGTAGGAAGAAAAAGAAACCAAAGAACCAAGAAACCTAAAAGGTTTTCCTTGGCATTGGTTTTCATATGCTGAAATCTTCCTGGAGAGTCTCAACTGGTTTCAGCATCCACCTGAGAAAGCTGTTTTGCAGTCAGGATCAAAACCAAGTTGTCTTTTTTTGGCATATGTTAGTATCTTCAAAGATTTGCATAATTCCTGATCTGTGTTTCTAATTAGTGTGCATGTCTGAGTGTGCATACTGCAGCTTGCACATGCACACAAGCAAAAAAGTACCTGTGTGCAGTTTTACTTGCACTTCTTTTGGGCACTAGCACAGCTTTGTGTGCCCTCTCTACATGTGATTAAATATTAATTAGGCTTCTAATATAAGAAAGTGAGTTCACAGGCCCGAGTGCCACATAAATAATGCATGAGGTACCCGAAGGCTCAGCCCGAGAAGCTGATTGGCCACCTTGGATTTGTATAATTATGAAGTTTCATTATTAACAGTGGAAGCAGTGGAGAGATTTGCCTAGCTTGAGGGACTTTGAAAGCATAAGCTGTCTCATTAGGGAAAAAGGGAGTAAGGCATAATATGCAACCTTGTTAGTAAAAAAAAAAAAAAAAAAAAAAGGAATGAAAATTAAGCATAGCTGTTTAACAGAAGCATTTTCTATGTATATATAAACATTTCTAAGTTTATAAAAATACTGAAATTCAAATATGTGAGTTCTATAGTACAGCTATTTAACAATTTTGTTTGTAAGAGGTCTTGGTTAAAAGCTTTTGTTCTTAGTATAAAACAATCTTTAATATTTTACAGAAAAATCCACAGGTAGCTTAATGGGTTCTGCAAAGTGAGAGGTACGGAGGTGAAAGAGAATGAACACAGTCCAGGGTTCTTGCTAGAATGTGTGTTGTGCATGCAATTAAATCTCAAGGTCAAACAATTTACAGACAATTACTTTTCTAACATCTCCAGAAATGCCTGCTTACACGTCTTTAATTTTAAATGATACTGATATTCCAATTCTCCCCAAAGGTTAATGCTGACTAAATCCAGCTGTGACCTGACACGATGCGACAGCACAGTGCCTAATTATCCTCTGGATAGTCATTTACTTTAAACCATTAAAGAAATAGGCTGAGAGGAAGATTTAGGACCCAGAAAAAATGTTAGCCTGACTTCTTTCTTCTTGAGGATGGGATGGGCTGAAAAATAAAAATAAAATCTTGCTAAATGTTAGCCATTTGCTTTGATGGCAGAAAATTGTTCATCCCACTCTGTTTTTTTTTACAGGTTAAATTGCTAACTAGTTCATTTTATCCATTGCCTACGGCTGGCGCTAAATGTCAGTGACAAATTTTGTACTTGTCTTGAAGAATGAATTAAGTTATGCACAAAAGCTATAGTGCTTTTTTTAAGATGAGTGAATTGCAGAGAGGGAAAAAAAAGTTGCTCATTTGAAAAAGGATTATTTCGATTAAAGGCCTTTTCTATTGTAGTGGAAGACAGGTAGTGGTTTAAGATAATTCTGACAGTTACCTCCCACAGAGGCTGCAGTCCTTTACTAGAAATTTCTTTAAGAGCACTTGCATCAGATTATGCACTATGATTGTTATTGTAAGACCATTTGTGACAGTAAAGGGGGCGAACAATTACAGAAAATGGCAACTATTATTCATTAACTAAGGTAAAACTGGATTTTCTTCAGTGAGGTCGGCATTCCATCACCTTCAGAAAACCTTTCTATGCTTTGTAGCAATGGCAATTAAAAACCCCCTAAGTACTGTGTGCCAAATATTGGTGAGAAGGAGCAGCTCATTCAAAAATTTGTATTTAGAAGACCTGGTGCAGTCTTCACGATCCATCTGGTTTTCAGGTGTCTGGTTCAGGTAGCACTGCATCATCTTTGAGCAGCTAAAATACCTAGGAATGATTGTTGCCATCAGTGTTTGAAACTCTGTACTGGTTTACTATCTGTAAGCTTGGCCTAAGGGAGCTGTGCCTGTTTGTATTTTATTTGATTTGACTTTATTTTCATGTGCAGTCTACCTGTTTACTGAAAATCCAAAGAGAGCTTAAAGTTAAGACTAGACTTTACAACTAAGTCTGTTACAGGGGGGCTTCATTAGAAAGTCGATCTCTCACACTGCTGAGGTGGCATAACTGATTCTCTGTTGTATTCATAGGGCTTAATTTGGGCTATGTGCAGTTACTACTACAGGACAAAAATTATTTTTACTTTATATTTTGTATTATGGAAGCGCCTGGTATTTCCAGCTCTAAGCAGAATACCATTGTGCTGTGCACTGTAAAAAAACTCAGATTTGAAATAAATGTTTTTAGTGGCACCCACAGGTTTTGGCAGATACCTTTCTTCTCTCACTGTGTGCATAAATATTTTCACTGGTACCAGCTGTAGAAAGTGATATGGTAAATGCTAATCTCAGTACAGTCATAGCAGTCACAAATGGAAGTTAGATCTGTAATTTCAAGTTGAAAGCTGAAATGAAAAATCTAGTGATTATGCACTACTGCCCTAAGCTACTTCCCTCTTTATTTCTCCTCTACACTCATTCTCAGGCAAAGGGATAAGGTTTCCACCCCAGGAGAAAGAAAAATACAGATTATCAGTTTTCTGGTGATAACAGTGCAACCAACTCCTGAAGACAGTCTGACTCTAAAAAGCAATACATGCTGGGATACATCTCACCTAACTTTGGATGTAAAAAGCACAGATATCTCTAGTCTGAGGCAGATATTTTTGCCCCTCTTCTACTGAGGAGAGAAACATGTATGACCAGATGCATTCCATGTAATTTCAGGGTTCTATTCAGGATGAGATGCATTGTCCTCTGAAGCTGCTTGGTTGGGTTTCTCTTTAAAGTTTAGATTCCCAGATTTGGACATCACACTAATGATGATTTTCCTATTCCTTAACTTTTAATCTCAGGCTTGTCTGATTGCTCTTGAAGAATTTATTCCCCCTCCATATGCCTGAAATAATGTCTCCCAAAATTTTTGTGAAGTGTATTTTAAGCTATTTCTCTGATATATTTTTCTCCATTTTTAAATGCCCACACTTTTGACCTTCCCTTAAATAAGCTAGTTGGAGCATGTTTGGTCCCATATTTTTGGGTTTTTTTAGGATCTTGCATCACTTATGTAGTTTGCTTCTAAGTTTTGTACTTCACACATTTGTTGCAGTGAGAATAAGTGTTATTAGAGTGGTCTCACCAAAATTTTGCACACGGAGATACTCTTCCTTGCTTCCATTTTGTGGTGTATGAAAATTTTGTTAGTGACAAAACACTACATGAAGAAATTCAGTTATACTGAGATAGATATTTATAATTTCCTGCCATATTTCTTGTTAAAGAAAATGTTGGGGTTTTGCTTCCAGTTGCCTCTTTTGTTGCATTAGCCTATATAAATTACTATATTTGTAACTGTACATTTTGCAGACTGCAGCCCTTCAGCTAAATGGGTGAGTTACACTCAACCCACTGTGTATCATCCTACAGACCTCTCTGTATTTTGTTAGCTCAACTTCCTGAAAATGATCTCTAAAAATATTGTGATACTTGGTCAACAACTGTTTCTTAACTGTTTCTTTTGGCATTTACTTAACCCAGCATCACATATTGATAATTTGATCAATTTGATGGTTTAAAAACTTAATAAAGAAATGACTGCACCTCTTGGTGAGTCAGATTAGCTACAATTTAGTGTCTTACCCAATTTAAACATTTTACCTAAGCCACCAAGCAATTGAGTGAGAGAGGCATCTTCAGAGGGCAACCCATCTCACCAACTCCAATGGAAAAGCTGATCAAAATTTAAATCGAGAAAGCGAACAAAAAAAGAGTGAAACAAACAACAACATGTAATTTTGTAATTATGTAATTTTTCCAGAAGACCAAGAGTGAAGGTGGAAACAGATAAATGGCAACAGATCCCACAGAAAGTGTGCAAGAGTGCAAACTGTAGAGTGGGCTCTTGGAGCACTCTCATGTTTCTTTGCTGCATTCTCAGTAGATCTTGGAAACTTATACTAGATATTTTGCCATTTAGATGACAAAAATTACATGGAATGAATATCAACCTGTTTGAAAATGGGTTTCTACGTTTCCTAGTTTGTTTATGTGAAAAATAGGAGAATGTTATTTAAGAAAATGTAATGTATTTTTATATGTCAGATATTATGTTAAAAAAAATTCAGTTTCATATTTATTGTTAGAATAGAATTCTGGGAGCTGTATCTTTTCCTAATGGCCTTTTTTCATTTCTTAATTATTGGATGGTCTCCTGGTAAATTTTATCTTTTGCTACAGGTTGTAATTATGGTCAGCTGAAACCTCCAGTTCAGGCTATAGAACTTTTCTGCTGAATCTTACTATCAGTCTCAGGACAAATCTGTACAGAATCATAGATTCTGATCCATAGATCCTGCTTCTGTGAGAGAGTTTTTAGGAGTGGGAAAAGACATACTCATTAAGAAAATATTTCATCACTGGTACAGCTGTAGTTTTGAGAACTATCTTCCCAGTAATATTACTTCATAATATAAAGAACTGAGTGTAAATATGTTTTGGGAGCTATGTGACTAAAAATATTTGAAATATTTCCAGTGAATGAATTCCATCTAATTTTTGTAAATGCTGTAGGAAGTATGTTTAGTACTAAGTACAGACGTTTGTACTCTGTTTACTTTTGTTTTCCATTTAAAGCTAAATGTATAAGCTAATGTAAAAAAAAGTTCTGTTATCACTAGTTCTGTATAGTAACTTACTCTGTGAGCATTTGGACTGAAATCAGTGGGAACTTTAGTGGAATAAGTTAAAACTTTCTGTGAAGGTGGGAAAGAAAATATTCTCCTCACAAACAATACCAAGAAGCAAGCAAGGTGTAAATATATATATATATTCTGATTAAAAATTAAGAGCTAATGAAGTGTGTACAGTACACAGAGGGTAGTGGTGAATAAAGCTCAAATTTCATATTGAATTAATTTTAGAGTATGTATTTAATTTCTTTCCTGCAGTGATACCCTTTCCTTGTTGAATCTGAGTGTCTGGTAACTTAGAGTATCAGCAATTTTCCTTCCTCTTTTTCTGTGAATACTTTTTCTCTCAGTAAAGAATTAATGGTATATTTAGGCAGAAGTAAATGGAGAAAATAAAAATATCCCTTTGGTTGCAGAAGGAAAGAGCAATGCCCTGGTTGCAGGCTCAGGTCCTGACAGCTGCTCCCAACACCCAGCACAGCAGGA
Organism: Oenanthe melanoleuca; assembly: GCF_029582105.1. Lineage (NCBI taxonomy): Eukaryota > Metazoa > Chordata > Aves > Passeriformes > Muscicapidae > Oenanthe > Oenanthe melanoleuca. The sequence continues at coordinate 37,756,288 of NC_079336.1, forward strand.
CTGAGTCCATTGGAGAGGCAGCATCAGGCACTGGTCTCCCTCAGCTGAGCACACCTAAAAGGCACATTTGTGACCAAAAATTATTGCATGAAAGAGAAAGGATGCTGTCCTGTTTTTCTGGAGGGAGTCAATCTACTTGCTTCTGGCAGTAAGGTAGTAGAAATCATACAATGTGCAACCATGGAAAGATTAAAAGCCAATCAGTAAGGCTGTTACCTTAATGATCACTAATATGAAATAGATTGTGAAAACCTTGAACTCTACTGCATCCCCATGCAACAATTTGTGTAATCTGTGCTTCACAAATGCAGATTGGAATTCATAATGGTCCATTTTCAGTTTGAGTTAATAATAAAATCTTGTTAATGTTTCACTGAAGAAAAGTTTTCTATGCATAAGAAAAATTTCTCTTATGATTGTGCCATATTGATTGGGTGTTGCAACAGACATAACAGACATTATGGAGCTGATTTTTTTTTTTTTTTTTTTTTTTTAATGTGAAATGTTATGTTTTCACCTGAAAATCCCTACCATGTTGCCAAAAGGCTGTTCCAGCATCATTTTCTTCTTTCCCCCTTTTTAATGTTCATTTATCTTGATATTTTCTTAAGTCATGGTTTCAGTCACTTTTTTCAGAATAATAATAATTTTAACAATAATAATAATAGTAAATTTCACAGTTTCAGAACATCTCTTGAGACTTGCTTGTCAGCCCACTTTTCCTCAGAATATCTACCCCTCAGTTGTATCTACCCTGGATCCTCTAAGGAAACTTCACTCATATGGTGTCCTTAGTGTCTGACCCATTACAAAAGAATATCCAGTTATTTTCAGGTCCAAAATCAGAGCCAAGCTTAGAGTAATCTTAAACCTAAGCCTTTATTGTTTCAGTGATGTAAGGATTCATGATTCTGGATAGGTTCTTTCACAATGAGAGATAATTCTGTTTTATAGAAATTACATTTTTATTCTTAATTTTTAAAAATTGTGTTACATAGATTTGCATGTCTCAAATGTATGCCACTGAAAAAAATAACATGAAGTATATTTAGAAATTGTTGGTTTGCTCCAACCTGAAAGATGATGAAAAGGGAGCAATCATTGCCTTACTAGTTCTTTTTTCCCTGTTATTTTAAATTCACTACAACCAGGAAAGAACACATTTGGATGTTTGTCAGAGATTCGTAAGTTGTAGCAGAAGCAGTATAGAAGCAAGAACAAAGTCATATTAGTTTGTTTTTGTTTTTTTAAATACTGTCTTGGCATGTGAAATGTTCTGAAGCTAAGGGCATTGCATAAATAGAAACTGTATTATGCTATCGTGTTTATCAAATGCTCCTCATCTACTGCACTACCCCCATAAATCCACCAAAGCTGTTATTATTCAGGGATGGGAAGGTGGGGAGGATGGAGTGAAAGCTACAGGATGATTTAACACTGTGGGAACTTAATCAATAAGACTGTTGCAGCAAACTCCCAGGAAAGAGTGTTGTTTTCCATCCAGATGATAATGAGGCAGACTAGCAGCAACCTCTGGAGGAGGAATGCTGGAGCACTGAATGTGTGGTACAGCTTTGCTAGCTGCTAATTAATAGTTTGAACCTTTTTGCCATCCTGCTACTTGCAGTTTCTTTCTGGCTTGTCCCACATAACTCTTTCACTGCTGAGGTCAGTTGATGCTAACTTAGTTTCTTGGAAACCAAATTTAACAGCAGTACTAAAAATTTAAGTTTACCTTTCTTATCCCTCCTTTGTTTTTGGCATTATTAGTACATTTTGTATGGCTGTATAGCATGTAATTCCTCCTTACATCACAAAGATAATATTTGCATATTCCTTGTGCTTTGTATTCTAAATTGAGACAACTGAAATTATTTTGGTATTTGAAATCTGTGGTCAGACTGGAAAAATATCAGCAAAACCCACGTTAAATAAAAGTTTAACATAACTAATATTTGTGATATGCAGATTTAAATAGTTTTAGGTAGTGCTAGCTGAAAGAGGTTGGGAATGCTTGTTCAGTGGTTCTTAAGCTTGGTATTGATTTTTCCCACTTTTATCTGGAGTTGAAAACAGAGCAGGGATCCACTTTAACAAAGCTAAAGCTCTGGCTGAATGATGCCATTGTATCTGTATCTTTGCAAGACATATAAGAAGTAGAGAGCAAGCAAGTATTTCCCCCATTGCCAGGGAAGAATTGAGGCAATGGAAGATGAAACAGTGAGGTCAAAGTTGGCTGTAAAGTAGAAGGTGTAATACAATGTTGGACACTGTAGTCTAGGAGTGTATTGAATCCAGGTTTTTGAAGCATATTTAATGGGAACATCTAAAAGCATGTTATAGGTAAGAGTGAATTAATGGATTGTTTTGCTAAAACATGGGTAAAACTTGCTACATTCACTAGGAAACACAAGATGAGGTTTGTTTTAACATAGTGAAAATATGAATAGCAGTCAGCAGCCATCCTTCCAGGTTTCCAGTGTAGTAGCATCACTTCTACACCACCTCACTTCTCTAAGATTATTTATTTTAGGATGCTTGAAAGCATTTCTCAAAGTGTTTTCCACACTTGCTATAATTAATCAATGCTACGAACAGGACATATTAAGTAAATGTTTTTTACTGGTGATGCATGATGGCTTTTGTTGCATTTAGTTTTAGTTTACATAATATTTTTCTAATTATTTTGTTCTCCTGACTCTTGCTTGTCCCATCTTTTTGCTAAGCTTGTCATGACTCTTTTAGTCATCCAAAGCACCAGTATGATAGCAGGGGAAGCAGTGGTGAAACTGCACCTGTGTGGCAATGTATTTTTTCCAGCTTCACAACAAAAGGCCATTGAGACTAAAAATGCTCATTGGATTTTTGGTGATATGAGAAGTGCTGTACCATCTTTGATATTTTGCCACAGCAGATCAAAATTTATATAGAAAGTATAGCATTATAGAGAACTTTCTAGTGCTACACATTTTTTAAAAATGGTATTCAGATTTTGAAGAGGGAATGCAGATAAGTTTTTTGCACTGAATAAAAAAATACCACATTAAAATCACTTAATCTACTAATGAGTGATGTGAATCAAACTCGTATTCAAAAATATTTCTGTTTCACCTAGAAATTCAATTGATGCATGCAAAATTACCTAGAAAACTTGATTTGGATACAGAGCTCCTGCAGAAATTAGGTATTCATTTCCCTAGGCAACTTTCATTTTTTGAGCTTAAAATAGCACATCCACAGTATAATTTGTAATTAATAAATCCAACTGGTATTTAGAGACTACTGACAATTCCATTGGTAGTATTTTTTTCCATAGCATTCCTCCCTGCCCCTCAGTAGTGGAATTGCTGTTGGTCTTGTGCATTCAGAGTAAGATGTTTTGGGCAGACACCTTTCTTTGAGCCAGTGTCTGGTGTAGCACCTACTGATTTGGTTTCACAGGTCAGAACTGACATTAAAAGAGACAAATATGCCATTATTAAATTATTTGCTACTTAAGTGTCTGTCATCTCATTCTCTGATGCTTGTTCTCATCAGTGACTTATGCTGCAAAAAGGTTTGATACCACATTTGTATGGGAGGGTTGAGTAACACTTCACAAAACAGAAGATATCTTCATAACAGAGAGAAAACAGCTATGTTTTATTCATTGGTACACTGAAAATTATAGTGCAAGTACAGATTTAATTTGGATTTCAGTGCAGGGCTGTCACAATGGCAGATGGGCAGAAATAGCAGACACCAGATCAGAGTCGTGCCTAGTAGGCACCACAACACGAGCACATGTGCACACAAATACACACACAATTCCTAAGTACAGTCTTTGTCCTAATAGAAATCCATATATTGCTCATGATTTGCAATGATTTTTGTTTGAGAACCAATTGTATTTTAATTTTCTTTTGTGCTTTGACAGGATATAATTATTTCTGAACTATATTATAGGATCAAAGCATATTTCATTATTAAGGAACTTATTGCATTATGTAGTGCCCTCCTGAATGCATGAAAATGTTAATCCAGTTTTGTCATATTTTTCAAATAAGCAGTTTTTTCTTATGAAAATTTTGTGAAATTAATTGTTTGCTTTCTCCCAATCTCTGAGGGGTCTATAACTTCAGAAGATATCAGATAAAGGATGATGACATATAATGAGAGCAAGATTTAGCTATTAAACTTCCTTTGACTCACTTTAAATATTGATTAGAGAAACACTTCTGGGCAAATATTTATATTGAACAATAATATAGTTCAGTGAATTTTAATTTTTTTTTTTTTTTACTTTCTGGATATCATTATGTCTTCAGTAATTTAGCTTAGAAAAAACACATTGTTAGCCATCAGTTATATGGAAAAGTCCTAGATAAATGAGTCCAAGAAAGAAGAGTAAAATTTTCCAGCAGTAAACCATCATTCATAAGATGCAGACACTGTTGCATAGCTTATATCTGGCCTTTCCCAGGGTTTAGGACTGCTGTACCTGGGATATTGGCTTCAAGCAATTTCTTATATAATGCTAATGTGGTGAGAGATGCTGATGAAACCATGCTGTTTCTAGATAAAGCTGATATTGCATACATAGGTAGAAGAGGTAATTTCCTTATTCACTTTCTTAATGAACTCAACAAGGATGAAGGAAACTTCCTGCATCTGTGACTATCTCCTAGATTTTATTAGTTTTTTTCAACAAGAATAAATTTCTTTGTATGTTTTTGTTTACTTCATATATACTGTATATAACCATAACAGCTGAACCTGCTTGTTGTGGAAATGAGTGATGTTGTCTTTTTAGGAAAAAAGGGCATGTAAAAGATTGCCATAAAAAATCTTGGAAGAGTCTAAGAAACATCAATATATTTGTGTTTTAAAATTTCTTCCAAGTTTTTACTCAAATGGTGAACAGTCCAGCATGTGTACCAAACATAAAGGGACCAAGAATGTTTATTATACATAATACTTGAACATCATCTCAGTGTGAAGGCTGTGTGTGTTGTTTAATGACCAGTTTTTGTTCCTTTAATTATGTTGGACCTTTGGTTACTAAACACTCCAAACACTCATGGAAAGTTTGAGATGTCCAGGTTGGAGTGCAGTGTGGACCCTCCCCACCTCAAGGCAGCACTCAGCTCAGCTGTCACATGCTGAATATCTTGCTTGTTTTACTCGGTGTTGCAGGTCCAGTCTAAGAACCAAATACTGCAGAGAGGGCTAAAGAAGTGCTTGCTGTGGACTTGAAAGGATATAAATCTTGACAGCAGTAGCTGAGGAGGGAAAGGAGGGTGTGAAACCAGTTCTCCAGATATATCTGCCATATCCATTGATCCTTGCACCAAAGTTAGATCTCTGACAGATAATATTTTTGCCTTACATAGGAAAATCAATACAAATTTAACAGCCATTTGCATGTATTCCTATTTTTCCATATCCTTAAAAATAAAATCTTTACCTATATGAAAAAATTCTCCATGGTCAGTTTCTCAGATAGTGTTCATGTCTGTGCTGCTGCTTGGATTTCAACCAAGCTGCTTGAATTTGGGAGAACTACAGGGTTTGGTCTATTGCCTGTAAATACTTTATGAAATAGTCAAATCAGTTTTATCTTGTTTGAGATTGTAATACATCATAGTGATTGTATTATGGATGAATGCAATGACAAAAACCTGGCTCTATATCGAAATATACATATGTACATATTTCAGTACAGTTAGATCTTTTAAAGTTTCATCTGAATTTTGAACTAATGTTTAATAGTTAATTTTAGATTGCATTGAAATAACAAATTTATATGATCTTTGATTTCTGATGTGTAATATCGAGATTCCTTCACCTGAACCTTATTTTCTTACTGGAATATAGCTTGTTATTGCTCTAATTCATATTGTCTTCTGTCAAGTAAGAAGTAATACAACTTATTCTTTAGACCCATTTATTGAAATGAGAGGACTATGTACTGTTCTAATTGAGAGTCAGGACCAAAATCCATATAGTGTTTATAACAGAGAGGAAAGATATGTTCTAAATACTCTATAATGAAAATCTCCCAAAATAAACCTAGGTTTCAAAATCTTTAAGCGGTAAACTAAGTGAATGCTTGAGGTGCTTTTTGTCATCTCAAGGGATGCAAAACCATATTCTTAGATATATATGATCTGCCTGCTAAAATATGGAGGTGAGCCTGAAGTAATATTCTAGGACAGTACTTTCTGCTTTTGTCAATGAATGATCTGGCCTTAGGGATTAGTCTACAGTCTGGCTGAAGCAAGGGTTTTTCTCAAACCAGTGAAGGTGTAATAAGCCAGAGGTGTGTGGGTGTGCAATATCTGCAATTTACAATTCTAAGGTTATACAGATGTCTCAGGAAAAAAACCAACCTCTCTATGAAATGAAAAATATAGTTTTAATTGGTCTCAGGAATGGCAGTGATTCTAATATAATTCATCAAAGAAGGCATTTGACAGCAAAGCAAATGGATGTTAAATAGGTTTGACTCAATATTGAGGTTCAAGCTATGGCACTGTAGCCAAGTTAGTTTTTGTATTCATTCAGTTTGCAAGTTAATCTAAGGTACCATAAGACTTTTCTGTGTATTATTGATTTCTGATATTTCTATTTAACTGGGATTTTTTCTTTCTGGTCAGATTTTGTCCCAAGTTTTCACGAATGCAACATTCTGAATGTGATGGTGAATAAAAGCATATCTAGTTCTAAGAGATATCTTGCCATTTTTTCCCTTCATGCTTTCAATCAGTGCTTCTGACTTGCAACATTCCTAATAGTAGTAATGTTCCTACAGCAAGTTATTTCTGCATATATCTAGGCTGATTGATCTTTCATGTTTGATCACATTTTTCTTATATCCAAAGTGACAGATTTTCAAAAATTCTATAATTTTGTAGTTTCAAAACTTCTGTACTTTCTGAGCTAGTCTTGAGTTATTATCTCCTTGGTATCTTTTTTTTATTTTTGTAAATACATGGGCCAATGTAATGTGAAAGTTAGGATCTAATTTATTTAGTTCTCATTTTACTTTTGTTGCTTTTCATGTTAAAAGTATCTTCTTCAAACGTCCAGTGTCCTCTTCCCCAGGCTAGTAGCACACTTGAGTTAGGTCTCTCTTTCCAGCATAGAAGCTGAGACTCCTTCCTTATTGCTGTGACATTTCATGTAAGCAGAGATTTAAGTCTAATTTTGCTCAGGTTTTCTTGTATAATTTCCAATCTGGACAGCATCCTTACTGACAGTGATTGTGTAATGTCTTTTTATTTGTTGTCTTGCCTATGCCTATTTGGCCTTGTCTGTGTGAAACTGTAGCTGTGAAGGCCCTACTACACATTGTATGGTGTGTAGTACCTAGTAGTGTGTAGCTAAGAGTGACTGAATCTAGGATAACAAAAACAAAGGCCTCTGTTGAACTCATAGATCCTCAAGAAAATTTAATTCCGCAAGTAAAATGACATAAAATACCACATCGAGAAAATACCCTTGATGGAAAAGGAGATTTGTTAAAACTCCACTCATTACAAATTCTCTCAAGATATGTAGGACACCAGAATAAGGCTTAAACAGCACTTTCAATAAGTAACTGCAAAAAATAGATGTCTTAGAATAAAGATGCTAAGTGGTGGTGTTACTTCTTTTGATAGGATGACAGTCACGATGTTTTCAGTTGTTCTTACTCAAATCAGCTAAGAAGACTAGCTGTATTAGAGAAAATCAAAGAATATTCAATTCTCTATAAATATAAACCACATGCTTTTTAAAAGCATTTTCTAGGCAAAGATGGAAGTCTAAAATGTTTGGGAGTTTTTTAAAGGCAAGCTTAAATATTGCATGTGTGGGGACCTAAATTGAGTGCATTCTCTGGGACTCTAATAGGTCTGGGACCTTAGTCTGAAGACTTTGGAAAGTTGCTACTAATCCAAATTTTAAATCTTCAAATTTCATTTTCCTAATTGAGACCAGGAAGATACTCAGAGAGTGTAGGCAATACCTTGATGCTACAATTGTAACACTCATAAAGACAAAAATCCAGGAAAAGTCTGCTTTTTGAGAAAAAAATTGCATGAATGGAACTGCATCGATTTTAAGTTTTTAAATTTCAATATTTAAGGACATCACTGCCTGGGTGCTACCTCAGAGAACACCCTTCACAGAACTAGTAGTGGAAAATGCAGTCAATGCTGACTAACTGTCAGCTTGGAAGAAGCAGGACATAGAGTGATTCATGTCCAAACAAAAGCAGTAATGACATTCTGTAACATTAACACCACAGGAAAAACTGAAATAGTAGAGAAGAGAGGTAGTGATTTTTCATTCAAAGTGTATGCTAACTGTGTATTGTTCAATAGATAAAATACAATCTTTAATGGAATCTGGGAAGAAATCCTATGATAAAATTAAAATTTTGGCAATCCTTTAAATTAATCTCTGACTTCAAATCTGGTCCCTGTAGAGGTAGGCACCTGACTAGGAGAGACTTTGGAAACAATTGCTGGGAAGCAGTAAGATCTCCACAGACTCAGAGTACACTAATCTAACTTGCTTTTTCAGTAGTCTTTTCTAGGGTGAAATATAGACTGAAATTTTAGTCATGCACACTTTTTGTAGAGACTATTGAGTGCATTAACACTATTCTTTGTATGCTCTGCTGTAGTTGAAGTCTCAGACCTGAATGGGACTATGTTTATAGGCACTAGGACAGTGCTGCTTAACTTATGAAAGAAAAACGTGTTGATAAGAAGACAGAGATTAGAAACAGAAAGTCCAAGGGAAAAATATGGTATCATGGGTATCATGCAAAAAAACATGTTAGAGATAGCTGTTTCAGCCTGTTGCATATGTCAGAGATGCTGAAGATCAAGTTGAAAGAAGATTCTTGTTGATATAACTTGTAAAGATTCTTCCATGGGACCAAAGCTGGAATAGATTTGAAGCCAGTTCTGGGCTAAGATTCACATTTCCAAGACTGTCCTTCGAAAGCTAGTCCAGGTAAAATCCAATCATATATATATTAGCTTATTTTCTCTTAGCACAGCAAATTTAATGTCTTGTAATCACCCATGCTGTAACAGGCAGAAATTCAAATATATTATTAGATTTAATGTTCTGATTATCACCTTGAAATACATACACTGATCTTAGTAGTATTTTAACAAAGGGAATTAATCAGACTGAAAACACAGAGGAAACAAATCACAACGGACCAGCTCTGTCACCTTTAGTGCCCCTGAAGTGTTTGTTGAACCACCTGTATATTTTATGCTTGGATGTGCTTCATGCTCAGATCTGGAGAGCTACTATATTTGATACTAACAGTAGTTTCCAAAAGAAATGTGTTTCGATGTAACAGTTTTGGATTGGATCTCTTTAATTTCTCTCTCAGTTTGACAAACATGCTCATCAGACTCACAGAAGTATGGAAATGGGAAAATCCCCCAGCCCCCAAACCAAACACCACAGACTGGGAGGAAGCACTTGCCAGGACTAAGAAATTATCAGAACTACTTAATTTCTGAGATTCTTGGTGAATCCTACAGAGTAATTTATGATTGAAATGACGAAATGGTTAGAAGCTTTATCTTAAGTTTGGTTGTGAAAAAAAATAAAATCTTAATTTCAAAATGCTTAGACTCCATTTTCAATCCAACAACTTTTCCAGCCTCAGATCACTCAATTAAAAAAAGCACAACTATTTGAATTAAATATAGAAAATTAACTTTGAAATATCATAGCAAGTTAGGGCTTTATTGCAGCGATTTTCTAAGTTGCACCTGTAAGAGCTGGGGCCAGGATTTGGAGGAGGGGCTGTGCACTGGCAGTGTCATGAGTGCAGTGACAGCCAACTATGCATGCCCATTGTTTTGCATCATTAGCACTGTAGCGAATCTTAGGGAAAAAAAAAAAAAGAAAATGTCCAGTCTTTTTTATTACTTCACTTTTTTTTCTTTTTTATTTTTTTCTTTATAAAGCACCTAATTTAGACCACAGACAAAAAGAAAATGTATCTTGAATATGCATCACAGGTTCCAAAAATGAAAAGAAATTGGATTTGGATAGCACTTACTCAATAGACAGATATGATACATGGTAAGAAGGTGCACTGTCTGCCCTGTGATAGATTAAACTACTTTGTAGGAAAATTACTGTGAGCCAGTCACCACCACCACCGTGGCTAAATCTTTAATAAAATTCTCTTCCATATTCAAGAGCGAGGTATGAAGTACACAATAAGCAGAGTGGAGTAGAGTGCCATTTATCAAACCACAGCTAGGTCTGTAATCTCCTGCTTTATCCTTTTTTAGTACTTTATTTGTCTTTATTGTTGCAAGGAAGCACATTTACCTAGGGCAGTGGGCTTTTGGTGCTGATAAACCTTTTGTTTTAAATTCTACCTGTGGGGTTTTTTTCTTTTTTATTTTTTTCTTTTTTTTTTTCCTTTTTTCTTCCCTTCCTTCTTGATCAGATATCCATCCAGTCACTCTATGGGAGTAATTAGTCTGTTTTGGTGGTCCCTGGCTTGTTACATATTCTTTCACCCTTCCTTGCCTGACCTGACCCTACCTCTCTTGTCTCTATGCTACCAAAAAAAAAAAAAAAAAAACAAACTGAGAAAAAAACCCAGATATTATAACATCTAAGATATTTTAAAAAGAATACTCATGCCTGTGCAGAAGATGGTCTGGGTTGTATTGCATAATGCTTTTTTGAGGCTGTTTGGCAAGATGGCAGTGTTGAAGCATGTTGCAGTTGGCCCCTGGGTGGCACTACATGGCTAGATCTGGGACCAGCAAAAACATTTTTGGATAAAGGCAGAAAACATAATTGAAGCATTTTTCTTCTTAAAAATTAAAGACTTTAACTAAATTTGTTGTTATTTGCTGAATTCAACACAAATTCACAGTATTATTAAACTGTTTTCCTCTAATTGAATGACATCCCAAAATGTTCCATGTATCTTGACTACCTGGTAATATCTGGATCATTTTTGGGAACACAATGGTATTAAGTACAGATTCAGTGGAAGGGTTCCTATGGGTATGTGACTAGATCTGCTTTGTGCTGCCTGAATATGCATACTACCAGTCTGTGCTGCAGCCCTGGGGGTGATTTTTTTAGTACTATTATAACCCTTTTTATTGTTTGAATAGCAGTTTTATGACAAAACATTTATATTCAGCCTGCCTTTGTACTTGACTGAAAGAGAGCAATCACTGAGAATGATAAGGCAACAATGGTAATGATAACTGCATTTATGGAGGCTTACAGAATTTAAACGGGCATGAAAAAATAGACTTACAATAGTGCTCTACCTGTGTGTGAACTGGCTTGGGTATATTTCTTGTGCCTGGCCCATGTTTGATTGTTGATGGATATGTTGCATTTTCTCCTGTTTTTCTCTCTTATGGCATTTCTTCTGTATGAGTCTTACCTGTGTGAACATCATGTTTATCTTAGCACTCAAAGATGACCTAGTAAGATGGAAGAATATAACCATTTTTCAAGATCCACATCCCTAAAATTATTGCTTAACTTATATATTAAGATTTCACAGTTTGTGGTATTATGATCATGCAATAGAATGGTCATTACCTGTCTTTGAAGATTCGACCTCTCAAGAAAAAAAAGCAGTTCTTTCACTCTCCCTTGAGAGAAAAAGTGAGGAATAATATTGGACATTGCAAGCAATCCAAGAGTTTAAGATCAGTCCTTCTGTTGCCCAAATATTGTTAAGCCAAATGAATTCTAATTTTTTCTTCCTTTGCTTTGAGGTTTTCTCTCCTTTGAGGTTCACTCAGACACATCCACTAGGACACACATGCACATTTGAGTATTTCCTTAAATTTTTTGCTTATACAAGAACATAAGACAGCAATGAGAAGTTTCATTCTGTTCTGGAAAGAAACAAATAGCTCCTGAATCTCTGAATTTTGTGTGGGAGGAACAGAATTATGCTAAAGTCTGCATACATTTTAGTATGGAATATGAAGAAAGAAGATATGCATTATACATTGTCCTAACTATATTTTAAGGCTATGTCCAGCCACACTGCTTACAGACTGCAAAGTAGACTTACTGGTGTTAGAGGGTTTCTTACCAAGGAAGAGACTGGTCTCATGGAGTTAGAGTGAGATTCTGCCTACTCATTTAGATATTGTTTTTAAATGTTTTGAAATAACTTTTTTTCAGAGAGCTATTTTATATAAAAACAGCTTTCTGTAAATCAAACCAATGTATATTTTTATAGAAGTAGATGACTATTTTAAAGACCTTTAAAATTTTGTGCCATACATTTAGATGTTATTGTTCTTGAGAGATGGGAACCTCAGTACAGCCCAATTTCTCTCATATTATAGTTTCTTCCTATGATATAGTTTCTTTCTTCACCTGTACTTTAGTTTTCCTGTACTCACCCATCCATTAGAAGTTAACTGTATATAACAGCTGGCTGGCAAAAAAATAGCAAAAACTAAGTTAATATAAATGTAAAAAAAAAAGTCGGTAAAACCAAAGATATATTTTATTTGTGTGTTATTTTGCTATTTCAGAAGTTCACTAACTATACTCCATTTTTTAATGTATGTATATGATCATTGCATGTTAGCCTTTTCATGTGCTTGTCTGCACTAGTTAGGCTTTAAATATGTTTAAATTAATAATTCAAACTCTCTTTTGCAAACGAAATAGCAGTAATGCAAACATTAATTCACTTTGCTTTATAATATTCTGGAATGCTGCATTCAAAGATACATCATTTTCTACTAAATGTCTTTCTAATACTTCTGTGCAAATAATACCTTTTCCCCAGGCCCAGCTACTTAGTGGATATTATTGAACAAATGTCTTTTATAGGATCGAAAAAAGTGAGGCATTATGTGAAAGAAATTTTTGAAAATGTGCATGGACTATTTCAGAATATGCTTAGTGAATATTAAGCAAACACCTGAAGTTCCTGTGCTGCTGCCTAGAACCAGCACTTCATTACCTATTACGTGCAGTGACTTTGAATTTTTTATTAGGTACTGGTCTCTTAGCCTGTAAGGCTTGTGCATGATGTCTATGAGAGCAATTTCCAGCAGAGCGAAGCCTTATCACAGATTCACCTAAAAGGTAAGGATATTTTTTAATTTTTAGTTCACATGCTGAACACCTGCCCACGGAGCAGGAAAGAAATTTGGTTTAAGGGTTGATTATACATGTCTTACTCATATGCAGTAAGTCCAGAAATAGGCATGATGAACTTCAGATAAACCCAGAATATGCAAATGGAGAGTACAATACCAGAATATTTACCCCCTAATTTTGTGCTCCACTACAGTTTTAGTGCCTTTTTTATTTTTTCAGGTGAGGACATAGGAGAAAGGCTTATATATACTTCTGATTTATTTAGTTTCTCCCAAATCTGCAGTGTTAATATTTTAAAAAGCAAAGTTGAACTGTGAATCTGGCAGGTAATGTATGTAAAAAATCATTGCACTTGGCATTCCTCATATTTGCTGAGGATGTTAACAAATATGACTGAGTATTAAGAAAAAGACAGCAAAGCAGAGGAAATGATGAAAAATCAAGAAAGGCAACTAATAAGAATGAGAGAAAAGGCACAACATTAAACCTAGATATAGTGAAGGAATGCTCTCATTACTTTTTCGCTGAAAATAGCTTAAATGGACTTTTGAGAGTGAGAGACCTTATTACAAAGGATCCTGAGTGATAAGTTTTAAGACTATTAGTTTGAGGAATTCAAATCAGGTAATTTAGGAATAAACAAGTCTTAAGAAAACATGGGCTACATTCAGAATGTGGTGGTACACTGATGGTTAAAAGAACAGCCTTTGGTAAAAGAATAGAAGGAGTGACAAACTTTGAAGCCCAAGACCAGCAGGGACCTTCTTGGTCCTCAGTTTTCTCATATTGGCATCATAAAGTCAGCAAAGTTCATCTTGGAAGTTTTTGCTTTTTCTGATAGAAATCTTCTCTTGGACTTTCTTTTAGAAACTGATTTACTTTCCCAGTATATTTTTTTTTTTTCATTTCCGATTTATAAGCAACTCTTGTGCCGAACTTTGCATCTGGATTGGTAACTGTCTGCCTGATGCTTTATGTTTCAGAGCTTTAGCCAATCCTTATCCACCTTTCAATTTCAGTGCCTGCCTAAGTGTTTTCAACCTCAACTAACCTTTTCACATCATGTTTCATGAAATACCTCACTGAAATCCAGATGGATATTTCCTCAATCACATCAGTTACCTTATTAAAAGAAAGCTATTGGTTTAGTGTTCCTGCAATTAGTCTATGTTGCATTCTAAAGCTGGAAATGTCTCCTTTTCTTGATCATATGAAAACAGAGCTTTTAGTGATAGTGAATCATTGCTCGTGCAAAGGGAGAGCCTTGTCATTCACACTTCCTGAACAGAGAATTTGGGTCATGCCATTTAAAAAAAAGGTTTTCTTGAAAGCAGTCTCTTTTTGACACTGGGGTCTTAATCCATTCCCCAATCAGACTGAGCATGAATATCATGACAAATCTTTCCTCCATTAAAATAGTTTGCTATCCTAAAATGAATTAGCTGAATCAATATATTCTTGCCAAGGTTTCCCTGAGGAGACAGGAGCAGCTGCTCCAGCAGCAAGTGCTGCCTGAGCAGTCAGACACCAAGGCAATGAGGCCACCACTGGTGTCACCAGGGAGCAAGAAGCAGACCCCTGTAGGGAGCTGGGGGGGAAGGTTGCTCATGGGTACCATGGTTTTGCTCAGGGAAAACCAAGAATCAGCTATGACTGTCAGAACTGGCAAAGCTGTGCAATGCTGGAAATGTATAACAGTAACACAAACTCCAGGACAGCAAGATAAGAAAGAATGCTGCTGTTGTTTCCAGTGTCTCATGCTCCTCTAACTACTTGAACTTCTTGAACAGCTGTGTGGAAGCTTATCTTCAATTGATTAATTAGTTTAATGTGTTCTCAAGGCTAGTTTGAGGTAAAATTTGGTTTCTTATGCTTGATAGATACCATAATAACTATAACGATAATGATAGCATTTAATAATGAACATATTCCCCACCTTTTTCTGAAGACTGTTTTCTTCTAGAGACCTGCAATGCTGCAGAGAATAGGAAACACAAGGTAAAAAAGAAAAAGTCAGACATAAATAAGTTGAAAGGTTTGAGCTTACTTAGCACAAATTAGCAGACTAGAATTTCTGCAGAGGTGGTACACATATATGGATTTTTGATTTTTTTTCCTAAATTAAAGTAGAAAAGAAAGTAATGCCATGGAAGAAGTATTTTTTCAATGGAAAAATATTATTGGTAGATTTTTATGGCTTAGTATTTTTCTTCCTTTTCTATGAAAATCAATAATTTTAAAGGAAAAACTACATTAACACATTGAGCTTTACAATTAAAATTTATTCTCCACATCAGAAGAGCCAATGGTAGAACTTGATTTGGAATTCTCCATCAAAATTATTTTTCAACAGAAGTAATTAATACTTTGAAATTAGAAGTGGCATTAGTATGAGTCAGCAGTAGAAGTCCCCTTATTTAGTTTGAAAATGAATTCTTGACATTTTTGCAATTAGATAACTGAAAGTTTGAAAAGTGACTATTTTTTTTTAAGTGTAGCTTTGAAGTGTTTTCAAATTACTCACTATATGTATTTGAATTTTTCATATTGTATAGTTTTTTCCCTGATTATTTCAAAAGGATGATATTTTGAAATTTAAAATTATTTTTGTCTGTCTACCCCATTTCCCTGTGATGTTTGCTTGATGGGCACTATTAGCTGGTCTTTCAACACATCTCCTTAAGCATATTTTAGTGTTAACATGAGACTTTAATTCAGTGAGCAGCTGAAGTAGTTTCTGTTTGTATGGCAGGGACACACTTGTACAAGTTGCAGATTAGTATATTGTGAAATGACTGAATTTGGTTATGAAAATCTCAGTTGTTTGACTTATGATGGTTACTTTCATCAGCAAATAATATAATTTTCAGTATATGACACTGATTCCTCCTTATGCATTTTTTTTCATTATCAAATTGACAGTGCATTTAAATATCAAGGCTGTATTGCTTTTCTTGGTAGTCGGTTGAGCTGTTAGGATTGTTCTTTTTATAACAATTGGGTCTTTTCTTAAAATCTCTTTCTTTGTTCAGCACAACTTTAATGTGTGGGACATGTCTCCTTTCATCACAGCAGGGGACACTGTGTATTTGCAGGATAAACTAGCTCCATATTAGCAATGTGGAATCTGTTTGAGCTTGTTTGCATGTTGATAGTGCCTTTTGTGATGGTAAGTGTTGGGGAATTCTGTCAGCAATAGTAGTTTTTTCTCGATAGTTAATTCATATCCTGTAAATAGCTGTTCCCATTAAGCCTAAATGCTATTTTAATTGTCTATGAATATAGGATATGTTGATAATAGCACAAAAATAAACTTATCTGAAATTAATGGTTAGTAATGATGACTGAAATGCCAACACTATAACTCACATTTTGCTGCTTAAAAGGGAATCTCCCATGATTGCTGTGTTGAAAGCTTTTAGGGTTGTTTGGAATATGCCTGTGTAAGATTTTGTTCAGGGAGTTGAAGCTATGAGAGCACTTAGACTATGTGAGTCTCCACATTGCATACTAAAAGTTTGATATGTGGAGAACTTCAGTGGGAATCTATCACAGCAGGTCAGGTGAGAGGCCTCCTTGTGAAATGTCTGGTAAGGAAACTTGTGTGCTCCGGTGAAGATACATCAGGGAACCTCTTAGTCTGGGAATTTAAGTCTGGTTTAGGTAACAAAGTACTCATCCTACTTGGTCCAGTGTAGCTTTAGACATGTAGAAAAAGGAACCTAGGCAATTTAGGAGTGTTAGTGATAAAAGCTTATTATTCATGTATATATTTTTATGTCTTCACATTACATACCATTGTTTCATCCAAGTCCCACTTCAGATGCCTCACTTGATTTTTAAATCTTACTCTTTCCTTCTTATTTTATCTAAAGATGTATGTTGATATAAATTTTCAATTTAAATTACTTTTTTATTTATCATAAGAGCAATCTACTTTACTTGTGAGTGGTCTGCTGTGCCCATTAGAGGATATAAAGAGGAGAGTGAACATTTTGTTATTTCTGTAGAAAGATTAATTTTCTAATTTGATTTTTAATCCTGCCTAAAGAAAGCCACACTTCATTGTAGCTACACTATCAAATCCTCTTGATTTCATGGCATTTTTAAGGTTGATCTTATTCTTATCTATTAAAAGAAAAATTAATTTTAGACTCAGTTTTGTCTGGGAAGGACACAAGTGAACATGCAGGAAAGCTGTTCTATGCAAAAGACCAGCAAAGAAATAATTTACCTAGGAAGATCTTTTTTAAGAAACCTGCCAGCAAGCTTTTTCTTTTCTATAAGGTTCACATTTAAACAGTTTGTAATGTTGACTTTTGGCCAACAATGTCTCTTTCTCCTTCTATAATGGAAAGGAACAGCTCAGTAATAAAAAAATACTAATTTCTATGTCTTTCACATTCCTGTCTGAGAAGACATGCAATTTATAGAAGAAAATTGCAAATCACATTATGAACTGCTTAAGAATTTCAGGAAAAAAACTTCTGGAAGAAAATATGAAAATTATATATAGGGACTAATATTTTTTTGCAAGCTTAGACATGGTATTTCCTTTTTTTGAAATGGATGTATAAAAATACATGAACATCTGTGATATCTCATAGAAGAAGTTTTAAAATTGAATGACAATTTCCATCATGAAAACAGAAGGAAGTTTTTTGGTAAGGTCAAGAAAAAAATGTGAATATTTCTTATGTGGACTATTTGCAGGAAAGGATGTGACTGCATCCAAACTGTAACTAACCTAAATACAAATTCACATCTGCCTCACAAAGCATGTGATTTATCACATTAATAAAGTGCATTGGTGAGGAATTCTGAGGTAGTGGGTATGAACTGGTCCTCCTTATAGCATGACTGTATTGCAGTTGCCAGGCTTTGAAGTGGCAGAGCCTGATCTTTCTAAAGTATGCTTGGGGTATGTTCATTTGAAGCACCAGCTTCATAGCATGGGAAAAATATTCAAGAGGTCAATTATTACTCCTGACTCACAGTATGTTCAAGCTGTCTTTGTGGCTTGTCACTGAGACAATAATTTGATTTGACAGGCAGATTGGATGTTATTAAAAGTAAAGGATTTCAGTTGCCTTACTGCACATGCAAGGTGTTAGGAAGATCTTTGTGGAGAGAGCCAAGAGGACTGTGGCACTGGTGTGGTCTGCAGGTGAAGGAGCTGGAAAATTTCCAAATTTTGTAATTGGGTGGTGAATTAATTGTATGTAGCTGTCCACAGAGGCATTAGCTAACAAAATGCATCTCTCAGATTATTAAAGTTGATACAAGCACCTTTTTCAAGGAAAAGGGGAATTAACAGTTTTGACTGAGGGCTCTGTCATGCTACTGGTGTTATTATGTTATTTTTTATTATCTAGTATGAAAAATTCATTACCATCTGGATCCCATTTTACTAGATACTGTATATTCATATAAACTAAAAGAAACCTATATAAAACTATGAAAACAAGAGAGGAAAAGATTGAAAACTAGATATATATATATAGGAGACAAATAATATAAGATTCCAGCATGCTTTATAAACTTTTTTTGAGTGAGTAAAGGATAAGAAAATCTTATTTGGGATTCTCTGGAAATGACTTTTGGAAAAAAAACCACTTCATTTTTATTTCACCAAAAAATGCGAGTACTGATCTGATCATGAGAACATTTAGAATTTAGTGATCCTCAGCTGTACTCTATTACATCTGTTCATTATTTTCCAACTGGTGAAATTGGTACAAATGCATGATCTCTTTTATATAATCCAAATTAATTTAGGCATAGCTAAAGGGTTTCTTTTTAAAACTTTTGGTGAATTATCTATTATTTCTTACAAAATTAATTTATGAATGGCCATACACTCCACTAAGGGCCTGTGTTCTGGGCATTTTACATCAGTCAAGTTTTAAAATACCTATTTTCAGACATTTAAGAGAAACAGTGTAGAAAATATTTGATTAATGAAAGTCCTTCCATAAACATCCACTACCAGCTGGTAAACCATTTAAGCCTTTTAGGCTGCTCATTTGAATTTTTAGAAATATTCATAATAGTAAGAACACCCATTACTAGGATTTTTAATATATTTTCTCCTATCAAAGTATTTATTTCTATTGTGCTCTAATTGTAACCCTTAATGTGTTAACTTTTTTTTTTTTATGAAGAGCATATTAGTAAATGCATAGGTAAATTTACCAATTAAGTCTACATGTAATTAAGTAAGTGTAGATTGCCATATGCTCAGTAAATTTCATAACCCTGAAGATAATAATTACCATACCTGTTTTATAATGGCCTTACTTTCAAAACAGGTGGGATATTCTCTGTCTTTTTGGTTTTTATTAATGGTTTTTGGACAAATACAAAAAGCAGTTATAAAATGTTACGAAGAGAAAAGCTGTGTTCAAATTTACCAAAGCAGAGTTAAAAATCCATAAGTTCCTGTCCTTGTAGGTAAGGGTAAACAAAGACAGGAAACAAGGAAAATATTTAAGATGTTGACACTGAAACTTCAGTTTCTGAAAGATGCCATTTTTGTCTTATTGCATCAGATAATCCTATTATGTCTGAAGGGCAAATATTTAAAAATGTGAATGTGCTTAAATAATAGTCTAAAGAGGAGAGTGAAAGGAATTTTTTTAGAATTTAACCAGTCAAAAGATGACTCATCAGACTGTGCATCCCAAAATATTTTCATCTTTGTCTCTGACATGCCCTTAGTCATTGTATGATTTCCCTCAGTCTCTTCATGCTTATTAAATACTGAAATATTGTCAAATATAGTATATACTCTCTATGTATATTTGAATTATTTTGTAATCTGTGTTATGAACACTGGGAATAGTCAGTTGTTGTTCTTGCTAAATTGCCATACACTGCTCCATAAGTAGTGAGTAGTTTACTCTGAGAAGTAAAAATACAAATGCATAACGAACTATCAATTATAAAAGGGCTTTCCAAACTGCATGCCATCAATGATACAAAAGTCCTTTCAGAATACCTTTCACAGATCTCCTTGTGTTAATGGTAATTACTATGGTTTCTATCAATGCAATTGATGGTACCAAGCAATTAGATTTTCCTAAAACTTGATCAAGGGAGAGTTATGGATATGCAGTGTGCATTTAAGACTATGGCCATTCAGCCTGAGGAAGAACTGCCCTCCTTTGGGTTAGAAGCAGAGACAAGGAAGCTGGAGATCTTTTTTTTTTTTTTGTTTCACTTCTGAAGTGAAATCAAATAAAGAACAGCCATTAAAAGGAATCAATTAGGAAAATTATTGATATTTTCATTTCCACTGAAAATATTTGTTAACTTCTTTAAAAATCTGCTTAGAAGAACCCTTTGGAATATATTCTACAAGCATTTTAAAAAAAGATGGAATATTCATGTGAAAGACTTTTAATTTTTTACCTTCATCCTTATTCTCTTCACTTACTCATTCCCCAGTTTTTGGATGAGAGTTTCTACCGATGTTGGTGATACAAAAACCAAACCAAACAAAAAAATCCCAAAATAGAACAATAACAACAACAAACTCAACAAGACAAACAAAAAACCCCCTGCACAACAAATCCTCAACAGAGGATTTACAGAGGAATGCAATCAAGAACGATGTTGCAAATCAAGCCTAGAATCAGACCATCAAAAATTAAAAAACTTTCAGCTATTTGCAATTACACTGGTAATTGCTATTTTAAAATGTTTTCCTTTTTCCAAAGGAACTCCATGTTGTTAGCTGAAATTCTAGGGATTTTAAATCACAGCAAATCTCTGTGCAGATGATGAAGGCTAAATATTATAGGCAATCAAAGCAACGTATTTTCTACATATTTCAGCTGATTAAAAAAAAAGTAGCTTTTGGAACTCCTTTAAGAAGTTATTTTACTATGTAGTTCTAGCTAATTACAGCATATTTTTCAGACCAAAACATTAGCATTAGATATTTTAAAGCAAAATATGATGGATTTTGAAGGAAATTGCACCTGAGGTCTTTTCTGTATTATTTTAGACTAGGAAGTTATTCCTTTTCTTTCTGTTGTGAATCAGTTTTGCGGTGAGGTCTTGGTTGTAAACAACACGTAATATATAAAATTAAAGTTTCCTTAAAAATACTGTAATTTAAAGATTGATGTATCAACATTACATAATGTGAGTGAAACATGTCTCTGCCCATGGCATGGGGGTTGCAACTGGATGATCTTTAGAGTCCTTTCAAATCCAGGCCATTCAATGGTTCTGTGATTCCCCTGGGTGTTTTCTTTTAGCAATAATTCATTAATTGATGTCTGAAGAACAGATATAAAGATAAAATTGTAAAATGTCTGTTTTATCAACACCCAGAAAATTTACAGAACTTATTTTGAAGAAGTATTTAGGAAAAAAAGCAAATTAATATTTTTATAACAGTTATTATGTACCCACTAAATCTGCATGAAGCAAATGCAAAGGATTGGAAGGGCAGTGATGACACAGCACTGATACCACTGCAGCAGGATCAATGTTGCTGGCATAGACCTGTGTGGAATTTTTTTGAAGCTAGAGGCAAATTTTTGGTGCAGGATCCTGACTTACAGACCTTATTTAAAGAACAGTCAGAATGAGCAACTGTATTAAAGTACTAAAGTTAAACTGTGTAAGTTTTGTGCTGTGTTTGGGGTCTTATTTGTTTGGTTGGTTTTGTTTGTTTTTCCCTGAAGTGGGGCTGGAAGGTTAGGATAAAGGAAAGTCTTTAGACACCAAAATAACTGCAACCAACAGTTGGTGTAAAGTGGAGACTTTGGTTAGGCTGTTAAACACCTAATTTTGTACTAGCTGATTCATACCACTGAGGCCAAGAACTTCATAAATATTTAGCATCTTTAGTAAGCTTATGTGATGCTTTTGAACAAAATAAAGCCAATAACCTTAAAAAGGAAGCATAAAGGGTTCACAGGTTGAAACCACGTGAAACCATGCAATGTTGTTTAATCTGTAGTACTAAATTATTAATCTTTCAAGGAAGACAAATCTCATATGATTGAAAGAGTATTTGGAAAAATGACTTTTCAACATTAGAGTAAATGTGTTAAGTGTGAAAATATGATTTTAATCAGGGCATGAATGTTGGGGATTTTGTACAAGTAAGCTAGTCTTGTGAATCATTGGAGAGGGTCATTTGGAACTTATTTTTATGATCTGCAAGATATAGGAAAGTTAGGGAGGAAAAAATATCATGACCTTTTGAGTTTTAAGTATATGTTGCTTTTCTGAGTTCATAAGTAGCTTACTTTTTTATAGCTAAAAATTGTGCTAGAAAAAAACCCCAAAAATACATTTGGATCACATTTATAATATGACTGCATATTTAGATACAGACCTCTCATACATCATCTTATGCAATAGCACTAAGGGGACTTCAGCAGAGGTCTTTGGTTTGTAGGGCCTATAAACCTGAAATTTATTATGAAAGAGATACCATGAAAGTTTTTCTCGCTTATATCTCTAAATCTGATATGACATGATACTACATGAATGAGAAAACAGTAATGATTTCAGATATAAAAAGCCTGAAAGTAAATCTGTAGTATTGCAACCATACTTGGGACAAGCATCACTCATTTTATTCTATGGAATTCCTGAGCCAGCAGATAGATTAATCACTTTTGACAGTAACTCACTTTTTGACCTGTGTGGCAAGGAGAATGTCACAGGAGTAGGAGAGGTTCTGTGATAATTGGAAAGTGAAGGGGACTTGGTGCTGCAGTAGGTTAGTGCATTAGCCTTTCCCCTCTGGAGACATTGGTTCACATTCTGCCTTAGGGTCACTAGTGAAAATTCATGCTTTGGTATCCTGCCTCTATTTGTACATATGACAAAAAAAGACCCTTATTTGGAAAAAATTTGTCTTTCTTCACTCTAAAATGCTGTATTGGTCAGAATCCTAGGGCCAATGTACATGGATGGAGCACTTTATAAGCTTTTATTCCTGCAATAAGTGTCTGCCAAGTTCACCTCCCTGAAAGAGTATTCACTCAATATGTTACTAAAAGGAAAAAAAAAAAAAAAAAAGCAAAACCTTCTAAGCTCATCTGCAATATAAAAGCTGAAGTGATATTTTCCCCCTTTCCATTTGGAATTAACTCCTGCTAATCTCTCTTCCACTGAAGTTATATTTATCTTAAACTGTTTTACTTGAACCTCCTTCTGACTAAGATTTTCAAGTGCCAGAGAAGTGCTATTTCATATGCAGTGGAGTGGAGCAGTGATGACATCCAGTGATTAATTAATTCAAAAAGTACATGTTCCCTAAAGGTATCCTGGGAACCACTTTCCAAGCCTCTTTAAAAGAAACATATTGCCTGCATTTACAGGTGGTAGTAAGCTGAATATAGATTGGTTATCAGTGGTGTACTGCCTTTTATTACATCTGAAGTGCTTACTCTTACTGCCTTGTAACAAGGGTGCTGCAACTAATTGTGCTTAATGATCCAATGCAAAGAGCCTGAATTTTGTATTATTAACTCCTCCTATGTTTATCTTTTCATCCCCTTCAAAATTTACAAGTTCTGAGTTACATTAGGGGTTTGAAGCAATGTGTGAACACCTTAACTTGAAAATCCCCACAAAAATGCTAGCTGTGTTTACAATTGTGTGAGAGCTTCCCTCTTAAAACATGAATTAAATGTTCAGGATGGGTCTCAGCCTGAGAACCCTGGTGACTAAAGCAGGCTGTTTAAGGATGCAAGAGGCATCAGGGAAGATCCACAATTTTATACCTTTCTTCCAGGCAAGAAGCAATAACAATTATGGCTCTGTCTCTGAAACAGATGACAAGAATTTTCAGCTAACCACATTATCCAGTCTCTATCCCTTTTTGACAATAGTTTGCCTCTTACTTTAGGGAAACATGGAGTAGAGATTAAAACCTTTTTTTTTTTTTTTCCCTTTTTTTTCCTTCAATAATTACAAAAAAAAAAAAACAGGTAGAGGAAGTAAACAGAAAAAGCAAAGGATTAAAGGAAAATACTGGACTGGGAATACTTGAACAGAAAGACAAGAACTGAGCTCTTTGACTGATGAATCTTTCTTTTCAACTGTGCTAGCCAAAGAAGGCCTGAATAAGCAGCAACAAATGAAGAAACTTTAATTTAAATTTATGCTTATAAGTGCAAGCTTTTAAGTCACCTTTTAATAGGGTGATAGGAGCCCTCATCTGAGACCATTTCTTTGCTTACATGAAAAATCTTCCAGAATTGTGAAAGCCTTTAAGTGGCTTCTATAAGTAGATCCTAGATCTCCTTAAAGTGTCCTAGATTTCTTGGAATAGTTAATGTTCTTCAGGTTAAGTTTTGTTGTTGTTGGAGCTTTTTGGTGAGTGTTTTTTGATAAGTTTGGGGTTTGAGTGTTTTTTTGGTTTTATGTCCAAAACCAGATGGAGTTGATTGAAGTCCTGAATAAGAAGGAGAAGCAAGAAAGGATTGAATGGAGATTTTTCTATATATTGTAATGTTTACATAAAGGAGTAAACTAAGATAGGCTTTCTCTTGGTACACCTGCATCTTGCCAGATCAGTAAATTGAGAACTATGAGTTGCAGGCTGTTGGTAAATAAAAAACATGAAATAGTCCTTCAACAGCTTAAGCAAGTTGGTCCAGAACATTACTTCTAATTTTTTATTGTAATTGTACATCTGATGTCTTAAACAAAAAACTTTATGAATAATTCTATTCCTAAATCAGAATACTGCCTTATATACAGCACATTTTCATCATTTGTTCACTTATGCTGTGCCACATAACAAGTGAGGTTCTAAATGAAGTGAAAATTGGCTAGTTTGATGAAGCTCTGTTGATGTTAAAGTTGTAGAAAGAGGAATAGTACTGTATGCTTCTTCTAGAAGCCTGCATGAATCTCACAATGACTTTTTTAGGATTATTGGTTAGATTATTAGCTTAGCCTTCTTTTCTCAGAAGCTGGTTAATATTTTTACTCAAATTCAAGTCTTCAGTGGTCAACAGTGCTTCTCACTAATTAGTGGCTATTCATCCTGAGACAACTGGAATTTGTCTCTGTTTGTTCCTATGCTCTCACAGATGTGTAGAATTTAAACATGCTAATTTTTAGAGGTTCTTTGAGCTTTTGTTTTTAATTACAAAAAATAGAAGGTAAAGGTAATGCAGCAGTTGCAATGATGTGTTCAGATTTCTAGCTGTTAACAGAAGTGTGTGCACTTCTGGATTTGATATTGAGTTGAGAAAATAATCTGACAACTTATTTTTACACCACTTAAATATTGGTGTGGGGTTTTTTAAAGTTTTTTAAGTGTTGTTAGGTATGATGCACAGAAGCAGGGTGAGAAAGTGATTTCATGCTCTATTTCTCCAGATGAAGTTTTGTGCTTTGTTGAAGAATACTGGCATGTAACCCCAAATTGCAACTTCTCAGGTCTAACAATGGTATATTAAAAAATTGTTTACAGAAGCCAGAGGTGGATTTTTATAGGCCAAAAACCAAAACTTTTGAAATGAGTTGATATCTTATCCTGGAACAGGTTAGCTTGAAAAAAATTAGTCTTTATTGGTTTTAGTGCTTCTAAGATGATGACTAATTTCTATGCTTTTTAAATAGGTTGTTTGTTGCCAAATTTTAATTATACTGAACAAAAAAAAAAAAAAAACTTTAAAAAATGGCGACCATGTTGGACTTTTATTTTAGAATGGAATTTTCTTGATTGTTTTCTAATCAAGATTGTTCTTGATTCTTCTGTAATCAAATAAGCTTACACTACTTAGCCGGCTATAAAAGGACATTATCTAATCCATGAATATAAGAATTCACCTATATCTTTACTTTTGAATGACTCTGTCTTTGCTATTATTTAGCCCAAAATTTTACCACATAACTATTTTTGGGTTTGGTTTTGTGTTTGTGGGTTTATTGTAATATCCATGGCTCTATCCATGGCTCATGATGTCTCTGAGAACAGAGCAGATAGGAAAGAAAACCTCTCCAGCCAGCCATCAGTCAGTGGTAGCCCAGCCTCAGCCTTTAATCATTGGCTTACTGTAACTTTATTAGGTTAATACTTTTTTGACTTGCAGTTTAAGAAAACACAGTTTTAATTTGAAGTAGAACAAAGAAATGAATGCTGCATATTTTTACCAGGAAAGAACTTCTTAAAAAAAGTTTCACCCAGCTCCACTCAAAGTCATTTATGGCTGTGATTCTTGTTCCTACTTCATAATATCAAAGAAGATTGTCATCTAATAATATAGCAACGTACTGTATTAAACTGGTTATCTGGCCAGATATGTATTTTTGGAGCTATTTCCAGCGCTTTATATTTATCTTTATTTCCTAAGGTAGCTCTGTGAAGATGGAATTTGATTCCATTAAAAAGTGAATACTGTGGGTTGTATATTTAACCCACAACTTTGGGGTATGAGAAAAAATGGTTGGAGAATGAGAAAAATTAGGTTATTAGTTTGATAACAACAGCAAAACATTTAATAATGTATCAGATAACGTTTTCAAAAGGTTTATGTAGCTTCCTACATTTCTAATGAGAATTTCTGAAAAACAATCATAATCGCTGGCTTATGATAAAGTATCTGAGGCTTCAGATGTTTTGTCCAACAAGCACTTATAGGTTTACTAAATAGTTATAAATGTAATTATGGCACTCTGATATAAAATTGTTTCAGAGGCAAAGTTTCAATCAACAATAATGGAATACTGCTGGGTGAAGTAAAATTATGGCACTCCCTGTTCATTATAGAAACTAGCATACTGCTAATAAGAGTATTAAAATTTAGCATGAAATTAAGTGCCTTCTTCAGGCTCTGTTTTTTTTTTTGCTTGGAATGTAGAAATTAGGTAGCTCTGGGTGGGCAAGGCTTTGAGCTGAATTTTTCATCCTGCACCCTTGATAGACTTTGCAGCAAAATGTTCCCAGCCATATCTCAACATGACTTTAGGGTTATAGGCTGATTATGTGACTACAGCCAGGTGCTTTACACCTGACAGATTTCAAGATGTATAGAAAAGGTGTTAAAAATTGTCTCAGTTTTCTGAAGTCCATATCAGAAAGGAACTGGCTACCTCTGCAAGTATTTCTAACTCTGTTTTGCTCAAAACAAATCTTGAAATTTGTGTTTTATGTACTTAGAACTTTTTGAAGGAATGATTCCTTCAAAATGACAGTGACTCCTGAAAAGATAAAAGCTTAAGAAAACACATAACATACTGAAATATGCACACATATTGTACCTCATCTTGCCTAGTTCTCCATGAAATGTCAAAAGAACCTCCTACTGTGATATGTCTGTGAGCTCTGCAAGACTGATTAAATTTCTATATAATGTCAATCGTTGCATCCTGTGAACCATAAATTATAAAATTTGTTTCTACTTTATCACCCCATAAAAAGGTTTAAAACTTTTTTCTTATCTGATACAAAGAATAAACGATGACTCTTATTTTATTTGTGGCTATATTATGCCATGGAGAAACAGAATGTATGTGTGAAGTATATTCTTTATATATGTGTGTAAAAGAAAGAGATTAAGAAAACATTTAGTATAATAAAATATATAATATTATGATTTATTTCTCAATTTTGCAACATCCCAAAGTAAGGGAAGAAAACTAGGTTCCCAAAGCCAGATATGTTAAGGTCCCTTGAGAGCAGAACAGAATATTCTGGCTGTAAGAGAATGCAGTTTCCTCCCTCACACTTTTAACTAGTGGAATAGAGAGGTATAATCAGGAGGTTGGTGTTAGAGAAGATTTGCTTTGTGACAGAAACTAGTGTTAAAAGGGCTCGTGGTCATTTCTCACACCACTTCAGAATGTGTGGTTTCTCTTCAGAGTCTCAACTTACACATTTAAATCATATTCAATGTTTTTGACCTTTTGGCACCACACACCAAGAGGCTCATGTGAGGAATCTGTTCCTCTTGAATTGCTGACTGTAGTTTAAGTCCATTGTTCAGAGAATTTCAGAGGATTATGAATTTCAAACTGAGACGAATGTAATAAAAATGCCTTTATTCTCATTCTCATCTCTGTCTCACACTCTGTCACTCCCTCTCACAGGGTTTTGTACTGTGGCTCATCACCATTGCATCGGAGTGCATTCCAAATAAAATAAATAACAGTAGCAAAGGCTCTAGTGAACATCATGGGGAACATCAACATTGGGAGGCAGGGCTTATAAATCTGCATGCAACACTGTATGAACGTGCTTAGATTGCTCCCAGACCCGAGCTGGCTTACATCCAACTCTTGAATAAAGTGTACTTGACTGACTCCAGGTCTATATTCTCTGTATGGATTTTCATTTGAGTTGATGTCTCTCTCAGGGCAGGGATACAGTGGAAGAAAGGTGAAAGAGGGGGGAGTGCTTGTAACACTTCTGTGATTTCTTGTGTTATACCTCAATGAGAATAAGCATAGCTTTAATAACTTCTTATTTTAAAAAATTGCAGTGGAATTAATTTGATTTTTTCATGTTAAACCACATGATTCTATATTCTTTTTTATTTTTATAGTTTCTTGTACCTTTAGTATTGTAGTTATCCTGAACAATATGCCATTAAACCAAGAGCAAATACAACTTAATCATAACAGAGTGGCTTTCAAAAGTATAATATTAATTTTGAGAATAGATCATAAAAAGAAGCCTCTAGTAGAATTTTGTAAGGTATAGTCTGTGGTAAAATGTATGAATAAAAGTGGCAATTGCAAGATTTTTGTAATTTTAAGTGGTAAGTATTGTAATAGCAAAATGTAAAGTAAACAGTTACAAAATTCCTAAAATCTGAGTCACATTAAGCCAACTGCAAAGGAAAAAAGAGGAATAAAATCCATTCCCCCAGTGAAAACACAGTTAGATTGTAGGCATCATAGGGCAGATATTGTGGGTGATTTTCTGTATAACCTAGATGCTGCTAACTTAGATTCTTAGATCTCCTGAAGGGATTTCATTCCAATCCATTCAGAGGTTATCTTTATGAAACTGTGTCTTACAGCTGCTATTTGTCAAGAGCTGACAAAGAAATGGTTTGCTGAAACCTTTGAGCATCATCAAAAAGATATGGTAACAGTGAGCTATTCAGTGATAACCATTTTTCTCTAACTGTTGAAAACCTCTGGAGTTTGGATTACTTCTGAAAGGTTAGTGAGTGCAACTAGATTTTTGAGTGAAATCTGCAAGTGTAGGAATTGTGGTTCTAAAGTCAGAGGTATTGATGAAGCACTGTGCTGTGATTTTGGCCTTATGCTAGGTTTCTGGGGGAATACACCTTGTCCTGAGGGGAGGAAACAAGGGTAAAGGATCATCTGTGGTTAAGCAGTTCTTCTAAAGTTCTCTTATTTTGGTACCTTGTCACTTGCTGTATATTCTTTGCATTTCTTGCCTAATTCATGTAGTCTACTTAAAACTGAGAATGTTATCAACACTTTCAAAATAACTAATCATTTACCACCTTTTTTTTTTTTAATTTGCAGAAAAAAACCAAACCAAACCAAACCAAACCAAACCAAACCAAACCAAACCAAACCAAACCAAACCAAAATCTGGTATATTTGGAAATTGTTGATTTGGTAATACATTGGTGTGATTCCATCAAGAGTGATTCTGACACAAAGGTTTTCCTGGAGAGGATCAGCATTGAACAACTGAACAACTAAGAGAAAGTTGTTGAGTTCTTAACCATAGAGGAAACATAGAGGAATTTAAACCTCAGAACTCAAAGATTGCATGGATTTTTGCTAAGTTTGGTTTCATAATTTCCATTCTTAAAGGATGCATTATTTACTTAAGTAAAGAAGTATCCATTACTGTGGTACATGAACTTGATTACAATTTCATAAGCTAAATGAGCATGGCGTACAATTTTCCAGTTTTCCTGGTGCTGAGACAAATAATAAAGACAGTATCTCTTAGTTTAGATTGCTAAAGGAATTAATGACTTGTGTTCTCTCCAATACCCAGAAATGAAAATATAATTGTTTAGAAACTAGAGAGTAATAGATCTGTTTTTATATGTAGTTCAGAAAGTACAAGAGAGATTTCAGTGATATCTTTAAAACATTTAAGAATAGTTAAATTGGAATATGGCAAAACCCCCAAATATCTATCTAAATACATATATTTTCCCCAAAGGATTGGAAAGTTGAATAAAAGTCATTTTATGAACCCAATTAGCTATTCCTACATGTTCTACATAAGCCTTTTTAGAGAATATTTGGTGAGAGCATTTTAGAAGAAATCAGGGAAAAAAGTATTTCTCCTGTACAGCTTCTTTTTGATAATTAATCATTTTGGCATCACGGGTTGATACAACATCTGATGAGGACTATGTAAGTTATTCAATTTGTTTGCAAATGTTCAGTTATATTAATTATAATATTATTATTATATTTTGAAAGTGATTTTTCCAAGGTGTTAATCAAAATCCTATTTAATTTTATTTTAATTATACCTGGACCATTTGAGCAAAGTGGCTGTAGAGGAAACTAAAGGCAGCAAAAGGAGGGCATATGGACTTGGATCTCGTGAGCTGCTGCTTTTGATGTTTTTCAAGAGGCAGTGTGGATCTAGACTGACAGCTGGAAGAATGCAAAGGCTGAAATTTGTATCTTGGTCACCAAACAACTTGCAATGACTTTCTGGCTGGATTTTGCTGAGGAGCAAGAAGGCATGTATGTGGGAAGGAAAGAAGAGATTAATAGCGTTTTATCAGAGTTCCTGACAGAACTGAGCCTCTAGAATGTCAGCTTAAAGGGAGAACAGAGAGGATATATCAGTGCACTTACTAAAACTTAAACTTTTTATTCTTTTAGAGTGTTAGAATCCTTTCTAGAAGCCTAAAGAATTTATCAGAATCTTAGTTTTTTTGTTTGTTTGTTTTCTGCAGGATGGTTCTGTTTTAAAACCTTTACATAGAGCCTTAGGTTTCATGATTTGTAACAAAAGAATTTCAATTAATACATGCTTCACGGAGTTCCAGTCTGAATTAGGAATCAATTGATTTCTATAAGGAATAGGTATGTCACTATTTTATTTCTTAAAAATGCTCCTTTAAAAAATCAACTTGTTTTAATTTAGACTCACTAGAAAACATTGAGGCAACAGAAAGCTTCATCTCTTTTTCTTCCATTGGGTCACAGATACAGAACTTAATTCAATTTGAGAAACAAAAGTGAATAAATAGAGAAGTAAGCATCCCAGAGATACAGAAAATTACTCAGAAATGTGGAGGCCCCTAAGGTATTCCCTAGTTAAAGAAAATGTAGGAGGAATCAATAAATGAAGATGCCACTTATTTGAATTCTGAGAATACTGCTTATCCCAGCAGAAAGATAGCTCTTGTCACCACACTTTAAGGAAGACTTAGGAAGCAATTAATATTTTGAATCAAAAAAAGATAGAAACATGTGGAAAGGTCATATATACAGGAAAATGGCAGGGATTTTTCTAAGGAAAATAACCAGTGCCCTGGATCTGGAGATGAGAGCTTGTAGACTTGCCAATGGGAGGGGCAGTAAATAAAGTGAATAAAGATTTTCAGCTTTTCATTGCAAATGTTCTTCATGTATTTTTCCTTTTTCAGATAATCGACTTCCTGCAGAGTCCTTCCAATTTTTACATTAGCTGGAATAGAAGTTTAAGTTAGATATTGGCCCACTTGCAACTGGGCTTCAGTAACCACTGTGTATCACACAGGCTCTGAGCCACCTGCTGGGCAGTGTTCAGAAATAATCACAAAGGTGAAAATTTTAAGTGTCTGGTTTTGGGTTTTACTCAGAAAACTTTAAATGTATCTTTAGTTTCTGCAATTATGTTTCTTGGTGGCTCAGCATAAGTCTCCTCCAAAAACTGAAGAACTCATGCCAGACCTTTGACTTGAAGACCCTAACAATAATTGAAATTTCAGCTCCCAGTCTTGTTACCAGGTGATGGCATTATATTTCAGTGACTTATAATACAAGAATGAGTGGTATTTAGAAGGGCAAAGGCATGGAAGTAAGCAAAGTGCTTTTCACCTTTCTAAAACTTTGTAGCACTGTGGTTTGTTATCTAGAATAACTAGTTATATGAAACTAGTTATTGAGAACCTATTAGTACTATTAGTGTGTTTGAGAAACATTGATGCTAATCTCATGTCATAGGAAGGATGCACACAAATTCATTTCTTCAAAAGCTTGCTATATAAATAGGCAAGGCCAGCAAGGGGTGGAGAAAATGAAATGTGTGGAAGGGTCAGATGACTTACAGGATGGAAGCAGTAACTTCATAATCTCCACATTCAATATCTGTTACTAGTCCCTAAATAGATCACAGAAGCATTCATATTGGGAGTGAGAGGTAAGAAAATTACGAGGTGCAACTCTTTGCCTTGGCTATCTAACTGTAACCACCTATAATTAAGCACCACTTTAGTGCTCTGTGACAGCTAGGAAAATGTAAATACTTCCAGCTAGTTAGCAGCTTTTACTCTGCAGAAATTGAGCTGCTGCTGACTCAGAAAGTTTCATGGCGACTGGTGAGACAAAAGGAGGTCACAATTTACTAGGAAGTTTGAGAAATACTACATTAAACTGAACCTATTCTCAAATATTCTAGTCTTCTTCTGATTTTACTTCACAAAGCTTGACATTTGTGGGGTTTTTTTACAGATCATAGGGTTTGTTCATACATTAACTCTACCTATAATTAGGTGAATGTAGATAGCAAGCACAGCAAGAAATTCAGCTTTCTTCTCTGTGGCTTAAGTTCAGTCACAGAAATGTTTTCCTGCATGATAGCTCAGGTGTTCACTGTTAGGTGGTTCAACAGCTTTATTTTTAATTTAGTCCTTAAAAGGTGGGGTTTCCCCCCTTATTACTTATAAAACTCTATGACAGAATTGTTAACACTGGAAATTAGTCTTATGCTTCTATTCTTTGTAAAGAATTTATCCTTCTCTGAAAATCTGTCATTGTTTAACCCCAGCTGGCTAGTAAGTGCCACACAGCTGCTCACTCACTGCCCCACTCTGAAGGATGGGGTGGAGAATCAGGGAAAAGAAAAAGAAACTCATGGGCTGAGGTCAGACCACTTTAATAATCAAAACGAAGTAAAAAAAAACCCCAACCAAACAAAAATGTGACAACAACAACAACAACAACAACAATTGTAATAAAAAGGAGGGTGAACTAAAGCACTATACAGGCAGCACAACTGCTTACCACCCACCAGCCAATGCCCAATGCCCAGTGACTGGCCCTTCATGGCCATTTTGTCCACTTTACATACTCAGCAGGATGTTCTATGCTATGGAATATCCCTTTGCCAGTTTGGGACAGCTGTCCTGGCCATGTTCCCTATTAGCATTTTGTGCAGCTCCTCATTGGAAAAGCCTGAGAGACTGCAGCAGGTAAAACATCAGTGTGTTACCAGCATTATTCTCAAACTTCATCCAAAACACATCCCTGTAGCAGCTACTAAGAAGAAAATGAACTCTCTCCCAGCTGAAACCAAAAGAGTATCCAGCCTCTTATGTTCAATTTCTCTGAGCCAGCTATTCAAGGAAAGCTTTGACATGTAGTTAGAAAAGTATTGTTAGGAGGAAATCTTTCAGTGCTGTATCAGTACATCTCCCCCAGAGTCTCCTCCCTGGTTCCCTGCATTATAAGTTTTTCTAGGAGATTTTGGCTTGACTCACCGTCTATGATTTTGCACGATCTCCTGATGTGGAATACAAGTGAATATTGTCTCTTCTGAAGTGTTGGTATATAACCTCTAGGGAGCAAAAAGACTGCAGTTTCGTTGAGCTTCTGTAGCAGTTGGCTCTCTTGTTCTCTGTAGGGAACTCTAGAATGGAAAAGGCAGCCAGTCATGCATGCTATAATTTACATCTGATTGATGAAAGGTTTAGATTCACAGGAACAATTTGCACTGGGGCTCCTGTGGGCATAAAACTGAAATATTTTGCCACTGCTATCCAGCATTAAGTTTTCTCTTGATCAGTCTCACATCCTTCCATGTCAGGTTCATTCTTGGAATTAACACTTGAAGTTATATGTTTAGATGATGTAGTCTTTTCTGCTGTATTCAGCAACCCAGTAAGTTAAGTTGTAGCTGAAAACACTGCCTAATAAACAGATAAATACATTTTCATGAGAAAAAGCACATCATACAGTATTTCTTATGCTTTCAAACACAATTTAAACTTCATTTATATAATAACCAAATATCTGCACATTAACTCACTAAGATCTTCAGAAAAAACACAGTCCCCAAGCAAAATGTCAGCATCAAATAAAAGCTTTTGGAAATCTCAGAGAGTACATGGAATTAATACTTGTTAATGAAGTAGAATCAGTACAATGAGGTATTATCAGTAAGTTCTCAAACACATACACTAAATAAAATACTGCCAAACTTACTATTATGTAAAAACTATAGTTTATATTATTATCATACCCCAAATATAGCTCCTGTGGCTCAAGGAATAACTGCAATCACCACTAGGAAGATTTTGTTCTGGCATGGCATGTGCCACTCTGAAGTTACACCACTAGAAAATCCTTGAAACTGAATGGTTAAGGATAGTCGAGTTTGTTTGTTCTTTTCCTGAACTTCACTGTTTTTGAAATATTAGGACACAGTGAGCAGAAAAAGTAAATGAATCTATGCAATGTAAGAATAATCAAAGAGTGTTTGCAAAGGCATAAATTTTTTTTTCACTTAAATGTGCCTTCAAAATGAAACATTAGAAAAATCTCATTCCTTATGTGTATTTCCAAACTAGCTAAACATGTAAATATATAAATTTGCTGTAAAACTTATTAATGGGCATTTGTTTACATATTTTTATCTCAATTATCTATGCCCATAGGACCCATGCAATCAATTTTTCACTAAGTAGTTTTCAAATTATAATTACTCTTATGGGTAGGTCTATGAACAACAGTGTCATTTACACTATCGTTCACTAATTGCACTTCTAAGCTGTAATAATGAATTATACTTGTACATTCTTTACGAAGATCAGTTAATGCTAATCATTTCTATCACATATATCACTTAGAAGACATCCATCTATTAACAGCCTTTTCATTTACAGCCTCTTTCCCTTTTAATTTTCTTGCATTGTAAGAAAAGGAAGCAAATGAATGGTGTGTGCTCACATAACAAGTTAGCCTTGTAAACTCAGCAATAAAGATTGAGATTTGAAATTTAGATTTGTTTTTTATTTTTTAATAGATCTAAGAGGGCAATTATTATGTTTGTGATTGTTAAATGTGCAGTTCTGTGACACCAATTCAGGGATTACTGGCCATGAATACCATGAATAACAGAAATAAACAGTACTAGTATGAAATGATGTATTTATGAATGGACTGTATAGAACAGAGTTCTTTTCATATTGGGTGACCAGATTGATCAACCCAGATGCTTTCTAAGCCCTATTTTTTGTGCTTTAACAAGACAGAGCTGTGTGTACCACAAAGCAAGGAGCAGAGTGCTTTTGTATAACTAATCTACAGACTGCATTCCTACATGCAGGAGGTAAAAAGATTCCTTTGCAGGATGAGAGATGCTAAAATGATGATCTTGTACTTGCATGAAATCCTTCTGACTAGTTTGACAAGGAAAGTGCAATTTCTTAAGATGTGGGAAACTTTGCTGAGGATTTAGGTACAAGAAGCCCAGAGTCCTTGAGTGTGAAAAAAGAGCTGCCACCTCTTCTCTGCCTGTTATCATCACAGAATATTAAGACAATGTTTCACTATTGCCTTACTGGAATTTCTAAGAAGTCGTGGCAATACCTATAGCAAGGATCTTAAAAATGCAGTAAGCATGAAAAATGAATTCATGTTGGCATGTGTATCTAGCATAAACAATAAGCACTAACTGTTATTGCAATTTTAGTGGTCAGAATCCTCATAAAATTACCATGATACCTAAGATGCTGGTGTCTTTTTCACATTTGAGTTTCTAAGTGATAATAATGAAATGAAACTATGCATGAAAATATCAGAAATATTAAACAAGTGGTCTCTTCTGTTAGGTTTTAAATGTGAAGGAAAACATAAAAAAAATATAAAATTGGTTTTTCAACACCAAAATTGCAGCTTACTATGAAAGAAAAGTTAATGATTAACCAAAAAGACCTGTGGTTTAAAAACATGCTTTGAAAGGATGTGGAAAATTCTCAATATAAGGAAATGGAATACAATGGAATTTTATCATGTCTGAGTAGCATACCTTCCTCAGGAGGAATCACACTCCTCTTAGGCTCAGTAACTGAACCATCTTTTTTTACAGATGGAGAGAAAAGGGACAATAGTATTACAAAATTCTTTTATTTTGTATGTGCTTAATACCTCTAGTGGGTGGTTCCTTGCAGACATTCCAAAGACAAGTTTTAAATGGTGCTGTTTCATTAACCAGTTTACTACATAAATTTTATCTTGTAGTTGTTGACATACATTCAGTAGATTTTGGCATCTTAATGTTTGACTTTTGGAGTCTATTGAGTAAACCCAAGCTGGCAAACCCATATTCTCTCCAGTTGGTGTGGAAAAGTAGAAGAGAATAATTATTAGGAAAGTCTGATAACTGGTGAATGTCCTAGCCATAAATAGAAGATAAAATGATAAAGAGGAGGAAAATGAGAAAGCTACCTTTGCACAAGAAGGGAGGAAATGGCTTTGCAAATGGACTGTGAACTGCACTGGGGAGATGAAGTAAAGAAGCTCTACAGCAGACTAATTGCTGAAGGGAGCCTGGTTGAAAGAGGTACTGCAAATCCCTTTCAAAACCAGGAACAGTCAGATCCTTGCAGCTGAAGTCTGCTTGTCAACAAGAATACAGTGCCCAGGAAAAAAAATCCCTGAGAAGAGCTTTTCCATGAACTATCTGCCAGCTGCCAAGTTATGAAATGTGGATCTTATTATATATTATAAATCAATTTTATGGGAGCAAGGAAAAAAATCCACCATTATTTTTTATATCAGGAGAAATCTATAAAACATCGAATTCTTAGGATTTATACTACAGTTTTGTCCTTGTGCTTATGACTTTTTTTAAAATGTATTAGATATAGAGATTTTCCTTAATATTAATATCTTGAAACAAGTATTCTGATAGAGATATCTCAGCCAAACTATTCCAGCGTTTTGTGAGCTTAAATTGTATGGGACTGCATTCTCTTGGAATGGCTGTCATATGTACACTGCATTTCCCTTTGTTTCTCTCACCAGAGTTTGTAGCCACCAAATATGGAGTATTATCAGAATGGGTAAAAACAGTATATGGAACATGCCTGGGGTCCTTTGGCATCTGAACCCAGCACAAGTCCAAAACAAAACTAAGTTTTATTCTAAAGATCATTGACTAGGCAGCTGAAAGTAAGGGGTGAGTGAAGAGATAATAGACAGTGCTTTAGCTACAGACATACATTTCCATCAAATCTGTTTTTCCTTCTGCTCTAGAACCCTGCACTATTTGGTGCAGATCCATGGTCCTCTCCTATGCAGAAATGTCCTCTCCTATGCCCATCCCTCATCCATTTCTGTTATCCACTGATAATCTCTACCAAGCCTCTGAAGGACCTATAGTCAGAGCAGCCAGCATGCACCATATTTCAGACTATACCTACAGTCACACTGTGTGAAGGCAGACAATTTTACTCAATGGAGCAGCCCTAAAAGCAGCCTTACTAAATAGTCATTAACCCAGAGTTTCTGTTCTGTAACTTTTATTTTCTCTGTAGTTCATAGATCTAGTTCACAGGAAATGATCCTAAGAATGGTCAAGATATGTTGTATCTAGTATATCTAGTACAGCACCTTGTCTGTTACACAGATGGGTAGTGGATACTTAAGGAAGACAATAAGAGCATACAGGATTGCCCTCACTCCAGCATTTTCAGCAATCAGTGCTTTAGGGCTTACAAAAGTGAGAGGTTGCAGTTGGAC
Source organism: Oenanthe melanoleuca (assembly GCF_029582105.1). NCBI lineage: Eukaryota > Metazoa > Chordata > Aves > Passeriformes > Muscicapidae > Oenanthe > Oenanthe melanoleuca. The sequence goes on from NC_079336.1 coordinate 37,794,367, forward strand.
TGCTGTGTTTAATAACTGCTGATGTACTTATTCTCTGTCAACTAGTCTAGCCCTTCTCAGAAATCATTTATGCTGCTAGAGATTCAGAAAGAAAATCTGCAGCTCCACAGCATATTATGTGCTGTAAAAAGCAGTACTTCTTTTTAAAAAAAATCTATTGTTTGATAATGTCACTGAGTGTTTGTAATTTTAGTTCTATGAGACTATAATGGCTTATTCCAATGTCCTCTTTTCCCCTCTGTTTATGACTTTGGATTTCTATTATATGTCCACTCAGTCACGCTGTCTGTGTCAGGTCCTATCTGCTAAGCTTTTTCTCTTTTAAAGCACTACCATACTTCTGACTGTTGTTGCCTTTTTCTACTTTTCTGCTGCTACTTTATTTTTTTCTTAAAAAATGCAGCTGAGAGTTATATGCTACATTGATTGAGTAGAGTGCACAGTGATGTCTTCTGTTTTACTGCAAATTTCTATCATTTTTCTACCTTTTCTATGACCACTGCCAATCTGTTCATGTCACTGCCTGACTAGCTTAGTGAATGAAGGGAGAACAACTGATGTTTATCTTTAGAAAGGCTTTTGGAATGATCTCTACATAGCCAAGTTGTCAAAGTGCAGGCCAGATTAGTTCAGAGGTGCAGAGAATTGTGATCAGTGGCAGAAAGTCCATCTGGAAGCAAGTCACTAATTATGTACCTTGTGGTGTCCACCTGGGGTTGGTAGTGGGGCCAATACTGCCAAACACTTTTAGTGACCTGGATGATGGGGCAGAGTGTACCTTCAGCAAGGCTGCAGAGGATATGAAACTGAGTGGTGTGCAGAAGACAGACTGAAGAAATGGAGTTGAGATTAATTTCAAGAAGATTTACAAAGGGAAATGCCAAATCCTGCCCCTGGTGAACAACAGCCTGAGGCACCAGTACACACTAGGGGATGGCCTGCTCAGCAGAGAAGGACATTAGTGCCTTGGTGGACAGTAAGCTCATCATGGACAAGAAATGCACTATCACAGCAAAGAAGGCCAATAGCAGAATCACAGAATGATTAAGGTTGCAAAAGACCTCCAAGATTGTAGAGTCCAACCTTTGACCAATCACCAAATTGTCAACTAAACAGTAGCACTAAGAACACCCTGGGCTGCCTTAGGGAGGCCATTATCAGAAAGCTGTGAGAGTGTTTGCTGTTGGCTAAGCACTGGGGAGATACATCTGGACTACTTGGTCCAGTTCTGGATTATTAAGGAATTGGAGCACCTTTCATGACACTTAGAATGGCTAAAAAGTTGTTTGTTTGACCTCAAGAAGAGAAAATAAACAGTTTTGTGATTCTGTGAATTGTCTGCAATGTCTTCAAAATCTTTTCTGAGTGGCAACCAAGAAGTTATTTTGACTATTTGACTTGAATTCTTCATATCCAGTGCTTTGAAATCCATCTGCTGTTTTACCAATTGGTCACCCAATGCATCAGTGTGTCATGCCCTGTTGTCAGCTGGCTGGGTATTGATAAGATAAAAAGAAATGTTGTAGGAAATAGCCTGGAGATCATGGTGGAGAGGTGGAATATGAGCCATCAGGGTACCCTCACAGCAATGAAAACTTATTGCATAGTGCCAAGGTGGAGGGAAGAGTTTTTTGCTTTCTGTTCAGTACTTTTGCTGCTGCTCTGCCCGATTTTATGCTCTGCTAAAGGGCAATGACACAGAAGGTACAGCTGGGAGAGGTGAGTTTATTTGGCCTTAAGGAAAGAAGGCCTTGGGAGGACTTTGCCACTGGCTTGAACTACCAGTGGGACATTACTGAGTATGCAGAGCCAGAAACTTCTCAGAGGTACACAGTGAAAAGATCAGAGCTATGGAAACGGAAATTCCAATTAGACTGTGAAAAGTTGTTTTGTTTTGTTCCATCAAGTGTAATCAAATGCTACAACAGGCTGCAAAGAAGTTTTGTAACTGTTGTTCTTGGAGATATTCAAAATTCAGCCATACAAGGCTATGGCCCACTTGATCTGACTTCAAAATTGTGCAGCTTTAAGTGGGAATAGATGGCCTTTCTTTTTAAATTATTTTGAAATTCTTACTCTTACTGTACCCATTTCTAGCCAGAAATAGATACAGTATGTGGAATAATGTTGGGTCATCTCATTGTTTTCACCTCAATATTTACCCCATTTTTAAGATTAGTTTAAGAAAGCCTGTCTTCATTTGGAATATTGTTTCCTGTCTTTTAATAAATAATGAATTCTTAAAAGTATCTTCTATTTTATCCCCCAATTTTTGCAGTTTGATTTTAAATCCTTTGGTGAAGAACATCTATCCAAGAGATCAACCATATCATGCATCTCAAAATCCTCTGGAAGATTTACATTTACAAAAAGGCTATTTTCGGGTGCTCTCTGCATTTACTAATATATTCTTAATTTGTAACAGTTTGTTTGATAAAAAAGTCAGAATTTCTAGTCTTTAGCTCCCTGATCACCTCTGGAGACATTTTTATGAATTGCCATTATTAAATGCCATCTCCCTATCCCCTGTACAATGGCAGATTTAAATAGTCATTTAAAAATCACTGCTAATATACCAGCAATTTTATGTGTGAATTCTTTAAAAAATACATGTGGTTACTCCTAAGTCATGGTGATTTTTTGCTACCCAACTAACCAATTTGTTCAAAATACCTCTTACTTTCTCTCAGTTTGAGATATTATTTTAGACTTTTCCCTGTCAAAGAAACACTGATAAAGAATTTTCTTCTTGATTCTCTGGTGAACATGTATTCTGGGGTGAATTCTGATCTTGCTGAGGTCAATCTGAATTTTCAATTTTAGGGATATGGAGTTCAGCCTTTGTGTATATCCACTGACAAACACTGTGGATTTGTGCTTGGAATCCTTGATTGTTTACATTCAAGCCAGTTGTGTCTGAATAAAGATTCAGCAAAACAGAAGGCAATTTTTTTTCCAAATATATTGTTTAAGGTATGAGAGTAAAATCCAATACTTAAAGAATGCTGTTAGGTATTTAAATGCTGATGAGTTATGTTATAGATCTGCCCCTGATGTAAAGTGACTGTGTGAGGAGGCAAAGCTACTCTAGAAATCAGTGAGGACTGGGATGTTCTGCATATATTCTATTCTTTAAGACCACTAAAACTGTTTAAAAAGCAAAGCCAGTGTATTCAGTAACTGAAGTATTTAAAAAAGGAAGAATAATATAATCAGAATCTAAATTAAGCCTAAATTTTGCATTGTGCCCTTTATGCACAGTTATTATCAAGTAGCAAGCTGTGTAAAATATGGAAACAAGTTAGTAATAGACCAGCAAATAGCCTACAAAATAAAATGAGTAATTATAGGATGTACCTCAAAATAGAAAATAGGGTTATTTTAAAGTAATACTTGACACTGAATATTTGTAAGACCATGCAAAATAGAAGATTAGTCAGGAGGAATTCTAGTAAATCAGCTTATTGTAAAAGACAAAGGAAAGAGTTTGCTTCAAAATGAGGAAAAAATATTCATATGTGCAAGAATTCTACTGCAAGAAAGCACAGGAATCAGGATATCTGTATAATCTGTGCATCATTTAGCGTGGAGGCTTGTACAGGAAAGAAAGGATCATTAATTTAAGGATTTAGGGAAAATGTTAGGGTTTGTATTTGGTTTTGCCTTGTCTTTCTCAATCCAGTACTCCACCATCTCCTTCCAAAACTGCATACCATTAGCAGTTCTGTATTCTAATCTCTCCCTTGCTGCTTAAAATTATCACTCCTTTATTTCAAATATGGCTTCTTATCCTCTGCTCTGTTAACTGGCTTTATTACCCTCGACCCCTTCTTGCCTCCACTGCAGGCAGCTTGACATTTTTACATCAGCTAATCCTCACTTTTCACACCCTTCCCTTCTCCTCCCCCACTATGTATTTTCTTCCCTTTCCTCTTTTGGTGTATTCAGAGCTGCAGAGAGCTTTTCAGCAGATATTCAAACCCCTGGAGAAATTCAAAGAGATAGAAACACAGCACAGGAGCTAGGGGTGTTTTCTTCTGGACTGCCAAAAGCATAAGGTAACATTCAGAATGAGGTCACTGTACCATGATCTCATTTTGAATTAGATTTGCTTATGTGGCATAGGAAGCCTGGTAGGGAAAGCATATTGTTTTGGTATTAATATAACATCAACAAACTGTGAAAAAAATATTAAGCATTTACTTTCATTTCCTAATTTATAATTTCATGTGTCAGGAGTTTAAAAGAATTATGAGAAAATAATAAAACAATGGCTCAAATTAGGCATGGACATGGCTTAAGCTAGGCATGGATTGGACTTAGAGCAGTCAAGTGTACAAGGCACATCTGTACAGAGGCACCAAAACAAACAAAATGAAATGTTTGAGAAAAGTATTTTGCAGGACCACTGAAAAAAAATAGCAATGCTTTTTGTGCTAAGCAAAGCAAGAGCACATTGGCAGGAGAATGCATGGCATGAGTGGGGACCTCAGAAACTTCCCTGCATGTATGGTGCAGCCAATGGTGCAGCCAACAGGCTGTTTAGGAAGAATGTGGCATTCTAGTACTCACCCTGATTTGTCATTGTTGCTTCTGTAACAAATGAATGAATATTCATTCCTGTAAAGACAGAAATAGGTATTCCATATCACAAAGGGCCTATATAATGTAAAGAACAGGAAAACAAGATGCAGTGGAAAGCTCTACCTGATTTTAATTAACTTTGAAAATATCATCAGTAATTCTGCCCATCTGGACTTTGCAGTGATTTGAAGAAGTCAAACAGCCACTGTATTAACTTTGAGACTGGTACTGTAAAACAAGGAAGGTTGTGAGATAAAATGTGTGTAGGAGCAACAGAAGTAATGGCAGAATATGGATGAACTTTGTTGGTAACCCAAATAGTGAGTGGAAAGAATGAAAAATCACAGAGAGAGAGGAAGAAATGCAAGTGTAGAGGGAAAAAGCACTCTGCTGAGCTTTAGATTTAGAGCAAAATTTGCAATAATCCTTCAGAGTGTTTGAGTGATCCTCAGCTTCAGTATGTGCAGAAAGAAATCCTGGCAGAGGGAAGACACTTGACCATAAAAATATTTGTTCCTGTGATTAAGGATCATAGTCATAAATTCAGAGGAAGTGGCAGAGATAGGGTTAGATTCGTGGCTTTTTTGTGCAAACACTTTTGCAAATCTCTTACCATTATTTTTGAAGTGAATATATGATTTTTGTTGACTCTATGGGTTCTAAGCATGCCAAGTTTTGGAATGTGTATTTTTGAAACTTAATTAGAAAAGCTAATCAATAAATTTTACTTTTATTTTATTACATTAGAATTATATCTTAAATATGCATTTTAAACTAGGTCTTTCTGTGTCATTAATGATCTTTCACTCTTAAAAAAATATATTTTATGAACATTTTAATTTGTGATTAAAAGCTGTATTACTGCTGTAAAGAAAATTATTCTGTGCAGCCATGCAGACTGCAAAAAAAAGATCCAGCAAAACTCCTCTCTGCCTGAAATCAATAATAAAATAAGTTCATTTCATACAAATACACATCTAAAGCTTTCATGACAGTCTAAAAAATCTAAAAATGCCTGCAGAGGATATGAGTTTATTGAATTTTCTTACTTTACTGTTTCATAGACTCTACCTTAACCAGATACTATAATCTGATTGTATCAACCTAGAAGTATATAGGATTTTATTTTAATGTTAAAAAGGTCAATAGCTTTGGAACTTAAATTCTTTCTGTCTTCTATACTGCACTAGAATCTCAGCACTGAAGTATTACCAGATTACTTTAATAAAAAGAGGTTGGATTTTATAAACTAAAATTTACTTATTCATTTCCTATATATACAGTTAAATTCCTTAGATGAATGCTTTCTAAGCATGTGGCAAAGCAATATATACTTTATTGAATGATGAAGGAAATTTATATTAATGTGGTTGATATAGAAATAAAATTTCTTCCAAAGCATTTTGCTGTATAAATGTTATTGAATATTACATCTTTTTATCACCTTAGATGATATTTCAACATTTTAGTGCTTTATTTCAGTTCTGAAAATGTTTTAGTCTTACCAAAGACATGTTCTGCTAAGTTCTGCATTGAAGCATTTTGGTTTGGAATTTGAGTTAGATTTTAAAATTTGGTGACAGATACACCATTTGCTGAGCCATGCCAGGCTTTCAGTTGGTCTGCAGAAAAGATTCATTTTGAAAGATGTGTTTTTTAGACTTCATGAAGCTTCTGAAAATCTGGATCACATTAGACATAAAGGCTTAGGCATTTTCAGCACCATAGAAGAAGTTTGCAATCATTTTCTATAGTACAAATGGGCTTATTTAGCACTCCTGTTATGGAAAAGATTCTACAATAATAATACTACTATTATAATACCATTTCTGTAATAATAGCACTTCTGTTATAAAACACCATTATTATAGAAATGCTATTATAAGGCAAGCTCTGTTATTTAGATTTGCTTCTGCAATAAAAGTGCTAAAAAGTCTGCTTGTATTACAGAAAATTATTGCAAATTTTTCTTGCCTGGCAGTGAAATTTTTCATTCTGAATCTTGTCTGTCGCTGTTGGAAAGCCATTCTCACACATACTCTGAAGCCTCTGTGAGTTACTCAACAGTGTGTATTTAAAATAGGGAATTACTGAATAGGCAAATGGAAAAAAGGCCAGTTGTCATTTATGCCATCTTCCATGTTCCTAATCTGCTGCTCACCTCACTTTTTGTCATAGGCCAGAACTCTTATGTGGAAAGTGTGTGCAGGCTCATAGTGCAGGTTTTACATTGTGCATAAGGCAGAGGAGATGACATTAAAAAAAAGATATGAAGAAAGGGAGTAAATTCTTCGGTTTCATCCTGTTTATTTTTTTCAATTTTGAGCACAGTTCAAAAGAAACAGCTTCCAGTTTTTCCATTTGACTTTGTACCATACTCTTATGATCATAATATTCTACAGGAGGTAAGGAGTAATTCCCGAGTTAATTGCTCCTGAATTTAATAGGAGTAAAATTCAGTCTGTGGAGAAAGACTTCTGTTAAACACTTTGAACCAATTAAACCATTAGGTCAGAGGTCCTTATGAGTACTCAGCCTAAGGACCAGCCTGCTCTGATCATCATCTTCCATTTACAGTGAGTGCATTCCAAAGCCATAATGAATATCTGTCTTTTGGGAGGAAAGGAACAGAAGGAAGAGCAAAAGGAACAAAAGACATCCTCCAATCTCTAATTCCTGATTCCCCCATATCCTGTGTTTTCTTTAAAAATGTTTCTTTTCCACTACTCTAGCTGTTCTAATTGACTCTCCACTTCCTTCATGGTCAACTGCCAATCCACCAGTGTTCCCCCACACAGAGCAGAAATTTTCATGGGTAAGGCATTTTAGAAAAAAATTAGGACAAATTTCTGAGTTTAAGCCTCAGACAGTCTTTTCCTAGTGCATTCATTTTAGTGTGAATAAATTACCTTTAATTATTTTGAGAATGCTTGGGTCACAGGGTGAACTTTGTGGTAAGGACACAAAAGAATTAGTTCCCAGAAATTTCTTTCATGTTTGCATACACTCTGACACAAGAAGTCTCTTGTTTGTCTTTGCCATGCCTGTGAAAAATTCCAAATACATTAAATCTGATTCATCTCCTGGACAAGGGTCATCTAAAAGGTAAATATTCAACATGAAGTCTATGGAATTGCACCAGTCATATGCCAGGAGAAGATCCACCTTCCAGGCTTCTGATTTTTGTCATAGATATTTTCTGCTGAAAACAGTGAGTCTCAAAACTTGAATTAATCCTATTTTTTTTTCTTTTTTTTTTTTTTCAGTTTACAGTTTCTGTACCAAGGAAATGTCATTACAGTAATCATTCCTCTACCCATGATTTTGGTGTAATAGTAGTTTTAAAAAACATGCAAATCTAATCTTGAGTTGTGCCTTGCAGTTTTCCAAGAATGTAATTTAGGCATGAATTGGAGCCATTAGATAGCAACAATATGACTATTACTGTTCTAAAACTTTTCCAGTAGCAGAAGGAGAATATTAAGTCTTTCTCATTTAAAATTTCTCCTTGCTCTCCGTCACTAATTATATTTCTTAAAATTGTACCATGAGCGTCATCAGACTAGAATTTTCTTTTTAATTTTTTAAAAAATCAGTTTTGTTATTTAGTGGAAGGAAAAAGAGCTAGTGAGTTTTGATGTTCTTTTGTACTCCTCTAAGTAGCTAAAGGCTTTGTTTTTACACTGCTAAATACATTACTTAGTCCATAGAGTTTATTAGTGCCTTTGGGTACCATATTTTCTTGAAAATAGCACACACTTTTGTGCTTATTTGTATCTCCTAATGCTTAAGTGCTTGTGCTCTCTTTTGTGTGTTATTTTTCAGTTGATACTTACCAGTACTTGTATTGGGTAACATCTGCTGTTTTGGTTCTTCATTGCAATAGCTCCCTTAAGACTTTTAGTGCAAAAAGTGAGTTTATTGTTAGCAGCTACAGTACTACAAAGACAATCTTGTGGTAGCAGTGGAATGGTACCTTTTTCTTGGTAGATTCAAGAAAAAGGCTCTTTGAAATAATGAGCTGCTCAAAAAGTTGAGTTTTTGGTAAGTTAAATGATTTGTATTTTAAAAGAAAGAATATGTCTCACAGCCTCAGGCAAAAGAAAACAAAACATGAGCAGTTAAAAAAAATTCAGGTATTTATTTTTGAAATCTGTGCAGTGGAAATGTTGGCTACTTCTGGTATTTGAAAACAAAGCACTTATATTTTCTATTTCAAGCATACACTTTTCATTTAAAATGAAGTATAAACAAAAGATCTAGACAACCCCAGAGCAAAACACTTATTTTTAGTCTTAAGAAAATTTGAATATTTTAGGTTTTCTATTTTTCTGGAAAAAGAAGATAGGTTGGTGTAAGGACTTAAAGAATGAAGTTGCATGTCTCAAAATACAGTCCCCATAAGAGCAGCCACCACAACAAAATCTGAGATAAGTGCAGACAGCACCAGGAAGATTCTCATTCCAGGCCTGGTGAGACAGATCTGAGTAAGGCACCCAGATAAATTTCCCCCATGGCAAGCTGTGGGTCAGGCAGTGAGTGATTATGCACAGGGCATCCCACGTTATGGGAACAGCTCTTACACCCTGTGGATACTCAGGACCAGGCAGTATAGAAGTGGTACCTCCAGAAGAACTACTCTGGGATCCTGTCCCACTGAAGGCCAGGCTGAAGGACCAGTGGGACACTGCAGGAATGGGATGATGCATATTGCTTAACTTTTCTCTCTCTCTCACTCTCTTTCTTACACCCCTCTTTCTCCAATTTCTTTCTATCTCTATAGCTCACATTTACTCTTAAATAAAATCTGTACTATTGACTTAATGGTCTTGTTTGCACCTAAATTCAGGGGGAAGCATCCATTATAAGTGGATCATACCAATTGGTCATAAGAAAATTTTCCATAATTGTTTGTTTATCTATCAATTGTAATCCAAATTAAATAAACCTTTTTCTTCTGACTGCACCTACTGAAGCCCTGGTTATGGCTGTGCCTTGGATATGGCATCTACATGGCACTATGGCCATGTCTCTCTAGTTCTCAGGTGTGAAAATGAAAGAGTTTTTGTTTCCATCCTTCATTCAGTTTCTGTTATTGTACAAAACCCAAGAGGTTCAGGCACTTCTATACTAGAGGGTGCACTCTTCCAACACCTAAGGCTTGGGATGGTTCAGAGTGATTTCCTCTCAGAACAGCTTCACTCTGGAAGTGCCTGTATTCAACTGTCAGATTATGCCTCCTTACAGTTTAATTACTTCTCATGATAACTTTGGCAAGTCAAACACATAAGTTTCCAGATTCTCTATTTTCCCATAAATAGCAAGGTAGATAGATATTTCTTTACTAAACCTGCAAGATCTCTGCTAGGTAGGTCTGATAGGTATGTCCAAAACACAGACATGAAGAGGGAGAAATAATTCTCTGCTTCTGCTTAAAAGGATGGTGGTATTAGCCATGGTGCTGCTATACACCTTTTTCATAACAGCCTAGTACCTTCAGCTTACACACATGAAGTAGATCTGTTTTTTTCCCTTTTCTACTGACACCTTTAAATCAGAAACATTTTGCCTCACAGAGGGTGTCTGGCAGGTTGGGTGATATTATCCTCCACTTTCACACAGTATTTTAAACTTGAGCACAAATGATGCACTAACACAACCAAGGAGTTCTAAACTGAGATTTACCTGTTGCCTGTCCCATTTGGTCTCCTTCTTAAACAGCTAAGAAACCAGAAGCTTTTGATAAATATTTTACCAACCCACCTCTCATTATGGCTTCTGGCACCTTAGTTTGGCGTAGAAATAGCTGCTTCAAGTGAGAAGAAAAATGGAGGATTTGAAAAAGAGATAAATTAGACTTCTCTTTTGAAAAATAGGGATTTTTTAAGGAAGTTGAGCTAATACAACAACTTTGGTAGATGACAGAATGCATCATTTTATCTTGGCTCTGTTGTGTTAAAAGGGAAGCTAAGCCTATGCATAGGATAAGCATTTTGTTTTCAAAAGAACCCCATCGAGTCATTTGGTGCCAATGAGCATAGAGTATTGACAGGAACAGGTATCCAAAATTCAGCCTACCCACTGTTTTAATACAATTTTTAGAGAGGCTGTGTAGCCCAGCATCTAGTTTAAAAGTAGAACAATTATTAACCTAGTGCCAGAACAGGTAGATCCTCAGAGGAGTAAAATCAAGCAAACCAGAAAGAGAACAAGCAGGTAACTGCCCTCATAACCATGACACAGGGGAATTTCATTAATGAATCTACCTTTTCACTATGTCATCCCCATCATTCTGTTTGTTCTATAGGGGCCCTGATAATTAACAGCAGCTTCTTATCCAGTGCTCTGCAGAAGAAGAATTGTGTGCTCTCTTGCCATACCCAGAGTACAGGGATGTTTCTCTGGCTCTTAAACAAGCAAAGGAGTTACTGCTGACTTCTCCACAAGAAAGTAAATTTTGGCTAGGGATGCTTAACTCTTTTAAGAAGCCATAATTTTCCTGTTATTGTTAAGATTACAGAATCTGAAGGGAATGGGCGGACTTAACGAGGCTTAAATTAAATGTGCTCATGCTCCTTGGATCCAGATTGTTCTAAAATAGCCTTTTAAAGATCATCACTCTGGTCATATACTTCACTGCAAATTGTTGCATGTCCTCCCTAGTAAACTGTGGCCCAGTGTTAAACACTGTGTCAGATATTCTATGTCTAGCAAAAATACATTTGCATAATCACCTGTTCAACTGCAATGGAATCTAGTAATGCTATCTCAGGAAAATTTAAATAATCTAGAATTAATACATACACCTCCCTAGTCAGTTTAAGTAAATCAAGGACTACTTTACTCCAGGGGACGATTAATTCTGTCCCACCATATAGGTTTCTTTGGACTGTCAGAGCCTGTATTTTTGCACATGTGACAAAGCCTGGATAAATTCTCCAATGGCACTATTCAGGAGCAATATCAAATGTGTCGAGTCTGTCTCTGGGATTTTTCAGTCCTTTCATTTATCTTTCTATTATCTGTTCTAAAATATTTTTTCCAGTAACATTGCTAACCCCCTAATGATAATTTGAAGTTTCTGTATGAATTCAGGCCTTGGTTTTGTTTTGGGGCTTAGAAAGTGATGTTCTTGCTAGGTTTTACTACTAATAATCAAATCATCATCCAACTGCTGCAACCTACGCTTTTTCTGCAATGGGCCAGTTTCAAAAATCAGTTTGACAGTAACTCGGGGTTTGATTTTATTCCAATGAAGTTTTATCCAATGCTCTAGAAAATATTCATGCAGCAACCAAGTTTCCCTCCGCTTGTAATTAGCTTGAAAATCATCAGCTTTTAATTTAAAAATAGTAGCCATACTTTCAGGGTGGTGCTCTGCCAAGCTGATCTTGGATCTGTGCTGCTTTGTGAACAGTTGAAACTGGTCTGTAAATAGATGTGAATCTTTTTGTAATGGACTAAAAGCAAACCCAATTTCTTTGCACTAGACTAAGCTTTTGTCAGTGGCCAGAGTGACTAAAGTGCTGATTTACAATTCTGATCATATTGCTTTATGAGAATTTTGCCAGTTCACTCCTTTGTAATCAGCTTATTTTGCACTTTGATACTGAATTTCCTTGAGTCTGCACCTCTGCACAGTAGTGAGTTTAAGATTTTAGTTCAATAACCTGGTTTTTTATTAAAAAAAAATAGAGTAAATTAAATGAAAAATAATGGCTGGGGCCTTTTAGTCTGGGAGTAGACATTTTACTATTTCATGTATTTAAATTTAAGGAAAAAAACGACCCTTTGTTTATCCAAAGAGTGCTTGCAGCCTGTTCTTTTAGTTAATATGGTTCCTTCTGCTTAAGTTGAGCTTTTATAGGAACCTGAACAGTGGACTTGTTAGATTTTTCAGCTGCTCTCTGTTCTTCAGAGCTTCTCAATACCTGAGAAGTCTTCAAGCTTCCCTGTATTTGTTTTGACTTCTTGACCCATCAATAATATAATGCTTTTGATGAAGAGAAGGCTTTGTATCTGCAAATTACTGCTGCAATTTTTTTCTCTAGCAGTTTGCTGCCTACCTTCACCTCTGTTTCACAGATATTTTTAATTATATTTTATTGCCGCTTTCTTTTCTTTTAATGCTGGTAAAACTGTCTTTGACATCCCACTGACTCAGTACTCTAATGCTCAGCTTAAAGTTAATAAATGTCCCATTTACTTTCAGGTTGACAGTCTATTTATCTTCTGATGATGGGCAATACTGCCAGAAAAAAAAACCATACAAAGAAGTCATGCTGCAGTTGGCCTCTCTGGCTGTGCTGTGCATACTTGACTGGTGCCTGCAAACTTTCATGCACTGATATTAAACTGCATGTCTTTAATCTTTTTTCATCTGACAGATTTTGTGTTTTTTTTTCATAGACTGTGTAAGTCTGTGGTCTCTACCGAAGTGGCTTTGATTTTGTGCTATTATGCCTTAGGTATCTCTTCTGTAGTCTGGATTTTAAATTTTATTTATACTTTAAGATACTGTCCATTTCCATAAGCATTATTCTTGAGGGAATGATTCCTGCTGCTTAGCACATTCTGCTTATGATATCAGGTTAATCCATGTCTCCCATCTATCCTAGTAAGCTACACAGGATTGGGGCATGGACCTGGAAGCTCCCCTTTGCTCATTCCTGCTGTTAAACGGTGAGCATGGTCTCTGTCAGAGTTTAACCCCACCTGAAGAAGGGTGAGCAACCTCAGTCAAGCTCTGTTCTCAACAGGCAGTCTGCACGTGGCCAGTCTGGTTTTAGATATAAAGCAGAGAAGCTGCAAGTCATGCTGTGACTATTTGACCATAGGACCAGAAAATGGTCCCTGGTCCACTGTAATTCTTGGCCTAAAATTACCTTTTGAGGTCCTTTTCCATATTTTCTTCCCATTGACAAATTTTATTAACAATCTGGTTGGTCTTTATCACAGACTGCATTAGTTAAGATTGACAGCATCTAAATAAAGTTAGAATTCTTTGCACTTTCTTTAGGTAACTTTCTATTTAATATATCACCCTGATAAGACAGGACAGTACTCAAATTTTTGCAATGTAGTTTCATAGTTGGCATCTTTTATCTGAGCTAGCTGAATATTACTGAGCATATGAAATCTGAGCATGAAAATCTACTGTTGTCAGTGACAGGGTTATTTTTTGATGGTATTCTCTGAGATGGGCAATTGACAGTGATTGCAAATGCAGAATGAGACAATCTGATTCTCTTTGCCAGTTGTTTTCACTCAGTAACCAGTCAAAAACTGGACCTTCTTGACACAGTTTTAACTCTTCTCTAGAACTATTTCAAACTGTGTACCAAAGATCTTCAATTCTCCGGTTGTGTGCTCTTCCACTAGCACTTACTCTTGTTTTGCAATTTCTGTTTATAATATGGTACTTGACAAGGGTCTCCAAGCACTGGGCATTATAGTACTCAGTTACTGCAAATAATCTGTACAACAAAACTGTTCCCATAGCTGAACCACTTAAAAGCACAGATACCAAATCATGCTACCTGTCTGAAATGTTCTTTTCATGAAGGGTTGCTTTTCAATCTGTAACTGATAAAATAATGAGGAGGGTATTGAGTTGCATTAAATCATATTTCAGTTCAGAAAGGCTGGGAAAAAATGGAAGCTTTCCACATCACTGCATCTGAACAGCAAATGGATCATCAATTTTAATTCCTTACAAAATAAAATAGGAACAATTGATTTAACAGAGATATTTCTTCTGTGAGTTCTCTTTCAGCAGTTATGTTTGAGAAGTGAAATGTTATACTGAACCAAAACTTGCTTTAATTTGAAAATCTGTAAATACAGAGTGCTTAGATGTTTCTAGGCTAGGAGCCTAGCTTTCCTAAGTTCACTCTATTGCCAGCAGAGTGAGGCAGGCATTTCCTGAGGGGAATTATTTTAAGTACTCTAGCTAATAATGCCATTTGAATTCACCATCCCAAACCAAGATGAGTATTATTTAACTCAAGCAGTTCTTGCTACCTCTAAGGAAAAACATCATCTAATCCAGCCTTCCCAAACAGAAGATTTTACAGACTCATCTACTTCCGTGGTGTTTCCTTTGGGATTAGGTTAGTTTTAGACATATAGATGTCAAGATTGCATAGTCATTGATATGCTGGCTAAACATTGTTTAGTGTTCCACATAGGCATTTCTATATTGATAGGCAAATCTATATTGATTTCATTTTCTAGAGTGGGAGAATTTATTCCTTACAGCACATTTTCTTCAATAACAAAATCTAAATAACTACACTGTTTTCTAATACTTTTGTGACATATCATATTAAATACTGGGGGGAAGCTAACGTTTTTGTTTATTCTGTGTGTGAGTTGGTCACAGTTACCTGTGAAAATTTATGTTGTATTGGTCATCTAATGACTTGTTTTCTGGATGTTTTAATTCACCTCTGTGAGGAAGCACTTGTTAAAAAAAAAACACAAACAAAAACCTGAAGTACACTCCCTCTTTATTATAGCAGAAGTGTCAAGAAATGCATTAGAATATAATTGTTATTGAGGCATGATCTAAAGATGTGTGACCATATTCACTTCCCTGGAGAGGGTTGGTCAGTTCACTGAAGTATGGAGGATATGAGTGATTCATCACTCCTTGCCACCATGCATGTGGTGCTTTCAAAGCAAATAAAGTTGTATCTATCTGGGGAGCAGAAGTGAAGAGATGTAGTTGATAAGGTTTTCATATGTGATCATTGCTATGTGATTTATCTTTAATTGCAAATATTTTATTGCTTTTCATCTCTTTTTAAGTACAAATGATGTATTGTGAAATAAAAATAGTCTAGTCAATTATCCTATTTTATAATAAATTGCTTTCTGGGTTTTCTTTTATGGACAATTAATTTTTCTAGTAGTATAGAGAGATGTCTGAACTTTTTGTTGGTAGCTAAATTATCATACATGTTGTGATCCTGTTGCTTTTGCCAATGCTGCAGCAACAACTGGTGGTATGGTGAAAGCTGATCAAGTGAAGGCTTCCCATCTTCTGAATTTGGATAAGTTTTTGAAATGCCATCCTGCATCCCAGAAATTAGATCTGCAAGGAATTATACAAAAGTTTTTCATTTTGCTCCTGCTGCACTGCCATAGTCTAAAGTCATGTCAAAAGAAATAAATTTGTGCTATGCTTTTTGACTTGAAACAGCTCTTCTGTTTAGAGATGTTTGTGGAGGTGGTTTGATAAACTGTGGTTAGCCCTGAGCTCTTTTCTCCCCCAATGAACAAGTCATGTAATCTTCAAGCAGTTCAAACTGGTATAAAGAAGAAACACTTAAGGAAAAGCAATTGTGCTGACATACCCATGTTCTCTTCCTTGACATCTTACATGATCCTACCAGTCTTTTAAAGCTGTGTGTAACCTCAGAGACTACTATGACTCATATTTTATGGTTAGTAAATCATTGAAAAATTATTAAAGATGATTACCTCCTGAAGTTGCCTTATGATAGATCAACATTGTTTAAACACTTTTTTAAAAAAAGTCTCTCTTCTAGAAAAGTTAGCAATTATTCAAATTATTTTAATGATAGTGAAAGATCTAGGCCAGTGCTGATTCTGGAGGTATGTATTTCTTTAATTCAAAACTTGTTTGATTTACTTGTATCTATGATTCAAATTGTAAATGGAACACTATGAATACACCAGAGAGTATGAAATGCTACCATGAATTATTTTCATGAAGAGTTCTTATTATGAATTCAGGTTTACTTATCATGATGAAAATTCAAACATAAAACATATTTTGAATTCATTACATAACTGCCTCCAGTTTCTATACCGACAAAATTCACTGACTCACTGGTTTCAGTGGAATTACTCCAGGCTTATACTGGTTCAATTGAAGAGGGAATAAGTATTTTAGACTTCCAGTAATAAAAAAAAAGCCCACTAAATTCTATGTAGAAGAACTAACATTATTATTTAGAAGAATAAATGGAAATGTTTTTAGTGTGTTGTAAACATACTCAAGGTCCATAACATTTTCAAGGGAATAATCCAATGGAGCCACTAAAAGTTAATGTGTACCTCTTAACTTGTCTTGATTACTGAGGACTTACATATAAAAGAACTTTTATGAAATCTGAAGGAAGCCAACCAACAATGTTGTACAAACAAGAGATGTCCAAGCCATTGGCTGCACTTCTGCAAGCAGCTAAGCAAGGCTGAAAGCTCACAGCAGCAGAATTTCCTTCCTCTGCTTCCAAAGTTTTATTTGTGGCAAGGTGGCCTCTGTCTCCTTTTGTTGTTGAAAGCACTGGTGCTTGCTGAACCTTGAATTGAGGCAATTCAATTTACTAACACTGGAGAGAACATCAAGTTTGTTTTGTTTCTGGTTTAGTTTTATGTTAGTGTTGGTTCCCCAAGAAGTCCAGTAGTCAGATGATCAGTGGCGCTATCTCACTTCTCTGCAAAAATGCTTTCCAGTTCAGCAGGAAATGGTACTGGAATATGTTGCCCTATATAGAGCAAATTGGTTTCCTCTCTGTTTGTGAAGTGACATCTTTTGGTGAGTTTTGGCTGGTAGTAACTTGCTGCTGTGTAGTGATGAGAAGATATCAGCAAAACTTAGGAGGTTTTGTCTCTCTTGGAACAAAAGTACCACTGATCAGCTGCCTTGCTTCTGTATTATATTTGCACCTTACTCTTTAACCATAAATACAGATTTAAACTAGTTTTCCTGATTTCTTACTTTAAATAAATAATTTTTAATAATAAGTAGGTAAGTGGTGTGACACTTAGCACAGTGATCCCAGATTACTCTGACAGAGAAGAGTTTTTTCCTAATATCTAATCTAGATTTACTCTTTTTCTTTTGAAGCCATTCTCCCCTGTCCTGTCACTACATGTTCTTGTAAAATGTCCCTCTCCATTTTTCTTTTGGGCTCCCTTCAGGTACTGGGAGGTTGCTATGAGGTCACTTCAAAGTCTTCTCTTTCCCAGGCTGAACAGACCCAATTCTCTCAGCCTTTCCTCAAAGGAGAGGTGCTCCATCCCTCTAATCATCATGGACTTGCTCCAGCAGGTTGATTTTCTTGCTGTGCTGGAGACCCTAGAGCTGGATGCAGCACTGCAGGTGGGGTCCCACCAGAGCAGGGGTGCAGAATCCCCTCCCTCTCCCTGCTGGCCTTGTAGTTGCCAACAAAATCTAGAACTAGTAAGCATAATTTAATTGTTTAACATTTGAGAGAGGTCTCTTAGAGCATATTCAGGGCCTTTTGCAGACTGAGACAAGTAACAAACCAAACACAGGGTGCAATTAACATTGGGAAAAGTGTGTCAGAGTTGAAATTCATAGAAATTCTAGTCCTAATGTTCCTTAAAAGAGCATTTTGAATATATTCATCTAGTCAAAATAGAAAAGTTAAAAAAAAAAAAAAAAAAAAGGTTTCAAAATAGAAAGTCAGAGATCTCTGAGTTGGGATGAAAATGCCTTTTTTTTTCTTTTTTAATGGTATCTTTTTACCAGGATTGCAGATACCCATATTGTATGTGACATGGAAGATCTGTGATGATGATTTTCCCAGAGTAAGGAAAAAAATTGATTTATTTCATTCAAGAAAAATAATTTAAGTGACATTTTTTCTGAATAAATAATGGCAAGGCAGGGCAGTGGTCTGTCTTCTCTCAATCTAACTTTTTAAATTCAGTTTTTAGTACTCTGCAGGAAGTGCTTTTTATTTGAAATAGATGTATTTTTTCCTGAGTCAGAAGAAGTTAGGTTTGTTCATAAAAATAGAAGCTGACATGAGAAGCTAACAGGTATGACAAAGATTTTTATCTGGAAAATTTAGATTTCAGCTGTGGTGTGATCTTATCTAGGAAACTGAAAAACTTTCAGTAAAACCAGTGCAGATCAAAAAAGACAGAAAGCATTCAGATACCCAGGTCTGAAGGGAATTTAAATAGCTAAATCTAAAACTGAAAATCCACATTTAGCTGGATTAAGTCGGAAGATTTAAGTTAAAATGCCCTGGCTACATAGAATTGCACTACTGAGCTTTTTCAGAACCATCCCAATAGTGACCATGTTGAAGCTGGGAGCTACACCACATGCAAGCCAGGGGATGTTCAGGAACAATTGGGTTCAGTGTTTAATTTTAAGAAAATCACTTGGCAGTGTGAAAATGTACCTCATGCATAGTAACTCCTGTATGCTCCTGTCAAAACGTGTTTTTTGAATTAGTATCAAACTCCTAAAATAAGTCAATAGAAGAACAATTTACTATTTTATAGAATTACGTGTTTAAAAAAAAAAAAAGTTTCATCCTAAAATTTGGGTCAAGTTCCTTTCTTTAGTTGAGCAGATTCAAGTTTACACTGTTCAAAATCTATCTTTTACACTGGTAGGTGCTAGGCTACTCTGGATGGAAATTGTGCTCTCCACTCACTGTTGGAACTGCCAAAAGTGAGATTTGCTGTGTCAGAGACTGACACCTCCACTCTGAGGAGTGAGAACACAAAAGTTCAAGGTTCTGGTCTCTTACAGACAGAGGTACTTTTGTTCCTGAGTTAGAAGGGTTGAGAATATAGGTAAAGGGCTGGTCTTTTCTCCCTAAATGCATTGTAGGTGATTGCTTGTGGAATATAATAATTTTAGGCAGCTCACAGCTCAGGGTCTCACTGGCTTCTAACATACCCTATTTTCCCCATGTACAACTTAAGGAACCTGGGAACTGAATAAGAGATTTTTGATTTCACTCCAAGAATCAGAAACATAAAAATTATCTCAGTTTGGCAGCTAACTATTAAACACTGACATTTCCTCCTGGTCATGGTCTTGTTGCTTGCTGATGGATGGCATCCAACTTAAAAATGCCAGAGTGACAGATATTTTTGGAGGATTATATTTTTTTCTTGGATAGTGACAGAATCTGCTGAAAATGAACAACAAAGATCCCAAGATTTAAATCCTGACCTGAATATTTTTGAAGGACCACCTTTAAATTAGCATGGTTGTTGAATGCAACATTACTGTTTTGTTTGTACAACACTTTACATAACATCCATAGCTTGGTGATGCTTGCAGGCCACACAAATATTCACAAAGTACTGTAGTACAATGTACCCATGCTACTTATCCATGAATTATTTAATCTTCAGCTCTTTAGTACAGTCATTCTTTGCTTGTATTATCTGTGGCCTTTCCTGAGCAGAGGCTATTAGTAATATTGAATGTAGCCTGACAGTATTCTAGCACTTGGATATTGGTTGCTCCTTTCTGAGACTTTTTGGTATAGATATAGTGAGTTTATTTTATTTAAGGTAATAATTGTTATTTTATGGCATTTTAATACACTGTGTGAATTCTCAGAGTGTATTCTATTAACTTGATAGAAGGTATTGTTTAGGTTTTTTGGAGTGCTATATATGCACTGTGCATTTTTGCACAGTTGCTACTTTTCTTTTTTCCTTCTAAAAATGGTGTGTGTTGGTTCTGATCCTGCTCAGTTTGCTGTTTGTCACCTGTCTGCAAGGAAAGGGGTGAATGTAATGTTGTCACTTGCTTGTGGACATGGCTTGAGTAAATGCCATAAGATATTACAGAAAGATTTGTAACACCTAAATGTTGTATTATTTTCAATGTGGTATTTTTGCAAGCAGATCTCAGTTATAATACCCTTTCTGTTCCCATCTGTAAATGGGAATGAGAAGCAGTAATTAGTAAAGAGGCTTTTAATAAAAGGGAAAAGACAAGATCAGAAGTGGCTCTCACAAATAATATATTTTTTTTTCCGTCAATTTAAAAAAAATTCCACGGAGATTGCTTTCTTTAGGAAGGAATCATCCTGCATGGAGAAATATTGGCTGAGAAATGAAGAGATGGAGAAAATTAAAAGCCTCTAAGTCACAGAAATCCTTCAAAGCAGACTTTCAACCACCACACACCTTAACTCCTACAAACTATCTCACCTATTCAGTATTACCTGGGAATCTGTGGCTTGTGAAAATGATCAGCTAAGAGAAGGCAAGAATTCATGCTGCAAACCCCATGTTTTACCTGGCTTTATGAGAGAGGGTAAATCAATTTATAGGTTGCTAAAACTCTCTCTTGTGAAAATATGGTAGCATTTTAAAAGATGAAAGCTTCTTCTAGAGTGGAGAGGGAAGGAGACCTTGTGATTTTGAAACAAGCACTAACTGAGCATCACATCATTAATAACAGAATTTTTCATTAAAGACTTTGAATGACTGCTTCAAATCAGGTCATGAGAAAAACCATAGCTCCACACAAGGGCCTTCAGCCACTACATTATGCATTTGAAAAATTGGTGTTCAATAAAAACAGTAAAGTTTCATGGTCTGTGAGGAGAGTTTATATAGGTTTAAGTAGTGATGTGAGGATACAGTACTTCCCTCTGCTTTTTCAGACTTGCCAATGTGGCTATCGTTACTGACAGCTTGACATGATGTTAGTTATTTAAAGTGTCAGATGAGAGTGGCTGATGCCATGGTACTGCAGTGCTCACATTTGTTGGAAAATTAGATGGTGATTTTTTAAAAAAAAAAGGCCTAAACCCCCCCAACAACCCAGCTGCTTAAGCCTCTGACTGCTCAGGTTTTTATTCTGTGCTGGGTGTATAATTTGAGCGAGCAGTAGTGAACATGCCTGAGGTGTTAAGAGAATGATGCGTTATCTGTAGGCATGAATACACTTAAATAAAACAGGAACACCTTCCTGCCATTTGTTGTCTTCCAGAAAGAATTTTTAAAAGGAAACGGAAGCCAATTAGCCCGGAAGTTTAACCTCTTCTAGCTTAGCTTCTTTTATGGGAGCTTTTTAACCTTTTAAATAAATCATTTTCTTTCTTTTCTCCCCTCCCCTCTGAATCTGTTAGCAGCATTTCTCATGCTGGGCCCAAGGAGCAGGCTGCTTAAATTCAAGAATGATTTTGAGGGGATAAAGTGTACAAGATTTTGAATTCTTGCCATAAGTCCCTGGCAGACAGCCAGGAAACCTCAGAGGAATAGGACTAATGAAGGGAGGGTAAAGGAGATCTGGAGTGTGTGGCTGGTAATGCAGTATTCATTTAATTGGGAGCAGGTATTGGTGCAAACTTCTCCATTTTAATTGGAAAGAGAAGGAGGGTGTTAAGGAAGATGGAGAAAAATAAGAATGCATAAAGTTTTCAAGCTGAGGAGCCAAAGGCAGGCCTGTATATGGCAGAGAAAGAACTCAATTTAGGGCAATTTGCTCTGCAAGCTGGGCTGCAATCTCCCCTGGGGATAGGGATGAGGAAGAAAATGAAACCAAAAGAGAACTTGATAAAATCACCTAGCACAGACAATCTCAGTAGAATAGGTTTTACTGAGTTAAATCTGCCCCAATCAATGTGATTCTTTTCATATAAGTTACAAATAAAAAGCCACAAGATTACAATAAAAATCGAGGATGTACTGCTGCTGATGTAGCACATGGGAGTCTTAAGGACTTGTTGTGGAATACAGGTTTTTTTTGCAACCATCGTGTTTGGTTTTTGCTTTGTTTCCTTGCTAGGAGGGAAAAGCCCCTCATCTCTGCCTCCTCCCTAACCCTTTATTATCTTTAAACTAAGGTTAGTGGTAATGTGTGAACCTTACAGAGCATAATTTTCAATGCTCTGCAAAGCTGAACATGCTTTAGTCCTGGCAATTGCTAAACCCACAGACTTTTCAGATACTCTTTTTTGCCTTTATACATGACAGAATTCAAAACAAGGAACAGACACTTCTCACCCATTCCACCTCTTTCTACCCATTCCAACAGCTGGGCATACAGAAAAATGAGAGTAAGTGCCTGCATTTTCATGATGCAGAGGAAAAGTGTTATGTTGTGGTTTTCTGTACTATATGTATGCAGTGTCTTTCTCAGTACAGATACTTGGTGTATCAAGTGCTAAACAATTATTCATTCTACATCTGAGGACTAGCCTGAGTGGATTTTACTTTTATTCTCAGTGGGGTATTAACCTAAATATTTGGTATTTAATGACCTCCTGGGAAATGGCACTGTTTTGAGTGGTGAGTGTCTGAGGTGGACAGCTGCTCTTTTGTTTGCACTGTCACACAGCTGAGAAAGATGAGGTGGTTCCTGCAGGGTCTTCAGTTCTGTGGGGAGGTTTGTACCAGAAGAGAGATAATGTGAGATATGCAGCTCTGAGGGTCTGGAGGGAAGAGCAAAAAATGGGGTAGGGAAAATGCAGAACTAGGCAACAAGATGATGACTTGTATTTGCAAAGCATCAGCTGAGATCTGTAGCTGTAATTAAGTGCTTTTCTTTGTCATGCTGCTGCAGCACTAATTTTACCTCATTAACTCTCCACTGGCGAAGGGAAAGATAGGAAGAGAATAAACAGGAATAACATTGCTACCTGAAATGCACACAGTTCCTGGAATATGTGGGTATTGCTGGTTTTAGCTTTATTTCTTAAGGATGCTTCCTATTAGGCTGCTGGAAAATAGTTTGTCCAGCCACTGGACATTCTGATGAAAATCTGGAAACCTTAAATGTTTGATGGTCCTGCAAGTTTTGTGAAAACAGTTGGCTAAGTAGAGAAGAGAGACTCAATCTGAACATCTCTGTTGAGATGATTACAGCTCACTCTTCTGGAGGCAATGGTCAGTGAGAGCCAGTCCACAGAAATCAACCTTTGTGCAGGCTAAAGCCATGGGCAGCAGGACAGCACAAAGAAGAGGAGCTGATAGCAGAGAGATGGCACCAGGCAGAAAAAGACTGGGCTGGGAACTTTCTTCTGCTTTGAGGACAGGGATGTTGAGGAGTCACTGGATACTCCAGTGTAGCTCCTGAAGCTTCTTCAATGTCATCACTGTGAAACTTCATAGGCAACATGCTTGGCAGTGCTCGCCTTGAGATGCCTTATGCACTGATTTCCAAAGCTGTCTTATGCCTAACTGTGTTTCTGTATCTGTATGAATATGTGCTTGCAATTTTGAGCTGTGGCTGAATAGGATAAGGAGATTTTGTCACAACAATGGAGAATGACAATGGAATTAGGGGGATTTTCTAAAGAAGAAATAAAGCATTTTTGTATTGGGTATATGTATATGGTTATGAAAGCTTAAAAGATCAAATGGAAACAAAGCATTTTTGTTCCTTATCATGAATTTCACATAGATCCATCCAAATGTACACAGAGAATTTACATGTAGAAATTTATATGGTGGTGAAAATTAAATAGTGTATTTTAGCTAAAAAGGTTAAATTCTAACTGAGGGTAAAGTTCTTGTTGAAATGTGTGTCCACAAGTACATGTGTCAATAGCATGTGGGTATATATATTAATTTTATATAAATAAATTTTATACTTCATTTAATTATTTCATTTCCATTTAAAAGAAATAAGGCAATAAGAGCACTAAATTTTACATAGGACTCTCAGCCTCTGCATTATCCTGTGACATTTTCAGGGAATTTAAGAGAAGTAATACATCATATGTAGCAGAAAAGACTATTTAAAGTTACAGTAGAAAGATGGGAGGAAAACCCTGTATTCTGTTAGTGATGATAGAAGTAATTGTGGAAGTGAATTTATTCTTTTCTGATCATATTACTTAAAAATTCACAATCATCTGTGATAGTAAGCTAGATTCTGATTTTGTGTAATGACTACTGCACTGTCAGACATAGCTACATTTATATGATCTGACATGCTGTCTTTTATTTTAAACACAGCACTTAATGAAAAGACCGGGAGCAAAATTCTTGTCTTGGAGACAGCAAAGAAACTTAGCTCAAGTCTCATTTCACTGGTGTAAGTGAAAAGAAAATTTGACCCAAGGCTTCCCAAGTAGTAATTATGGAAAATTATTTTGACACAAGGTAAAATATAGTCATACTGTTGCATTTTCCAGCATATGTGGAACTTATTGAAAGACAAATTCTTTCCATGCTTTTTTTTTTTTTTACATTAACAGACTGTAAAGTTCACTAACTGCAAATTTCCACCACAGATAACAAAAAAGAGTAAAATATTTTGTATCTACAAAGAGCATTAGCACTTTTATTTCTGTGAACCCAAGAGTGACTGAAGATTAATTTGGTATCTGCTTCGTTATGAGAAGAGATACTGGTAGTGAAAACTATAACTTTTTTATTTTAATTCAGATTTTGGTCATTTGGTCCTGATTTGCTTTGCCTTGAACATATGCAGTTTAGTTTAACAACACAAAATATTGTCCATAATTACAGAAAGATCCTTCCTGCTCTTTTTCTCTCATATTGACATCTCCCTCAGCTTTAAAACCTCCCTCTAATTTGTTGTACTATTTATTGACTGTTCTTGCCTTCTAAATGAGGAAACTTAAAGGATTCCCTCTTTATTTGAGAAGCATGTATTATTTCTGATTTCTTAAGTCAGTTTCTGAATTAGTAGAAATTGTCTCCCACTGAGTATGAGGTGCTTTGTCAACTCTCATACCATTCCTGTAGGTGATAGGAATGATAGCACTTTTGTCTGAACACTACTACCATCCAGCATGGGATTTGTTAGCTATATTTCCAGGTTTAACAAAATTTGCTTTTTATATAACTGTACATATGATTGCATTGACATTCAAATGATTGCCTTTCCTGTAGGTGATTTTCCATATGTATTTTCCTGTGGTGGGTGTGAATAAGCCTGTTTGCTTTGGCATTACCCATCTGGTGCATCTGTGTCCATAAGGACACATGGTAAATGCACCTTGGGTTTAAACCATGTCCTACTCTTTCTTAGTCTTGCATTTATTCTGTAAAGCTTTTTCTGGATTGTTTTAAATTTTATTTTTTCTATGTCTCTTTTGTTTTTATTTTATAAACTTTTTATCCTGTTCATGGTTTCCTTGGTGAATTTCTTAAGCTGCTTCATAAATGGTGGCAAGTTACACATTTATCAAATGGTCATACTAGAAGTCTTTGTTGTCTCAGAGAGAAGCCTCTCAGAAGATGCTTGGGGATCTGAATTCTGTTAAGAGAGGCAGAAGAGGTAAATCTGTGAGATCTATCTCAGATCTGAGTAGCTTTGAGCACCTGGATGGTGTCCAACCCAGCCTTTTCTTCCAGCCAGAAAAAGGGTGTCTTACAGCTCAGTGACTATGTTAAGAGATCAAGCCCCTGTGCACAGTCTTGCAAAAACTGTTTCTCTAATGTCATGCTATTCTTTGCATTCTTTGAACTTACATCCTCAAGGGGATGAGAAGTACAGAGAGTCTCATGAAACCTGCTTTTGAATTTCCTTCTGTGATGAGAACGCAGAGGACAAGAAAAGCCTGGGCCTTTTTACTTCACCAAATAAATGTTTAGTTGCTTTGAATTTTCAAAATACAGATTTTTTTTGTGTTGGGTTGTCTTCCATTTCTAGAATATCCTATGCTTCATGTCAGGAATTGCTTATGTTGCACAAAGGCCAGATATTTCTTCTGATTTGCCACCAATTTTATCAGTGCCTTCAGTCAGATAGCTGGCAGTGGGAAGTTACTCTGACAGCTTTGCCCACACCTTTATTATTTCTGTTAAGATGTGTAAGTCTACATTTCACCTCTTTCCTGGTGTCCTATTAGGCAGTTTTCCTTTTTTTCACTTAAAATTTATTCCTTCAGCTACTTAGGCAACTTACTAGCTGCTGGCAAATGATGTATCAGAGCTCATACAAATTGCAATTTTCCTTTGATTGGTAACAAGATGAGTAGCAGAGACTGCTGTTCTTCCTCCTTCATATTCTGATCTGGCACTTCAGGCAGGATGCTTATCCATATACATCCAGGTCACAAAGCAGCCAGTCTCCTAAAGACACATCGTTTGACATCTTCAGTTGCTCTTTGCAAAATGAAACTCAGCAGGTCCCTCCAAATTTTGAAGCCACACTTTGGGGTTCTTTTTGGCTTGTCAGGTTCTGTTCCTGCTCTGACTCTTAAATGGCCAGACAGAAAGAACAGTCACTGTGCAAATGAAATGGTGCAACTCTAATAAATACCTCTGAAGGTGTGCCAAAACCTGTGACTCTGCCTTTACTGACTCTGTCCTCTGTCCAAATGTGGGAGCTGTTTAGCAAAGCAAATGAGAACATTGTCAGGATTCTGGATTCTCTGTGCCCTGAGGCTTTGTAATTGCTGACTTCTCACCATCTTAAGCAGGGAAATATAATACCCTGTCATAAGCATCTGCTGCAGCAGGGGGTGGCTTTGCTTTTGATTTTGAGGGTCAGAGAAACCTCTCCAGTTTTGGGAAAAAGGTTTTATGAAAGCTAGAAAAACAGCAAAAGCAAAAGTATAGACGCTCCTCTGGGCCTTATGGAAGCTAAAAGTCTTAATTTACTTCTTGCCCATCATGAGACAGTGAATCTTCAGAAATGGTTTTGAATGGCACTACATTAGCTCATCAATGTTTTATCTGCTAGATGAACCACTCTGATGGATGGCTTAAACCAGTCAGCCAATTAGATCACGATTGGGAAACCCAGAACCACATAAAAAGGTGCAGAATACCTTGAAAAGTGATACCTTCCAAAGACAGTCTATGTCTGGATCTTTACTCTTATGAGACAAATTCTTGTACTGGGGCCTGAGGTTGTCAGAGCCAAGATAAAAAACACCTGCTTGGGTTTGGTTGAGCTCACAAAAATTATCTGTACAGGCTCTTTGAGGCAAGCCCTTAATGTTGTTATATGTAATCAATTATGCTTCACAACAAGTGGATATTCTTTGGGCTATACTGCCCCAAGATACAGCACAAACCTACTCCCCTTGCCCACTTCATTTGAGTCCTGCTATTATTGTAACAGAAAGAAACAGAGACACCCCATTCCTTTATTCCTCATGCACTAAAAACAGAGGGGAAAGCAGGTTCACTTACATGGTACTGCCAAAACTTAAGAACTAGGTGTGTGTACTTTCAGCCACGTGCATGCAGACTACATATGTCTCTAAGTACCTCTTACTGTTAAATAAGTTGTCTAAACATCATCTGCACAAACAGTAAGCTGATGGATCTTTGGCTTACTCTGCTTTCAGAAGGCTTCTCCTAATCAAAGGGACTTCTGGAATTATAATCCATACTTCTGCTCTTAAGAACAATGAGGATATTGAATCCTTTCTGGGACTTTAGAAAGACTGGTCTTATTGAGAAACTGCTGACAGAACTTCATTCTACATGAGATTTTTTCCCCCAGCTTCCAATTTGACCTTACTCACAGCCATAGTATTTTCCTTTCATCTTAGGTGCTGCTTTGTCTTCACAGGTGAATTCCTTTCTAAATAAGACCAGTTATTGTCCTTCAGATTCCATTGTGCTACTTAAAAAAAGTAAGCCTTGTAGTTTACTCTTGTAAGATCCATGCTATTCTGATCAAGATAATAGCTCTTCTCAGCAACTCTGTTAATAGTTCCCTCTTGCTTTAATAAACATATCAAGAAAGAAATGCTCTGTTTGAGAACACTGTCCAGTTAACACACCATTACCTTTTGGATATCAGGGTAGTGTTTTGATTTTTTTCTTGGAGTTATTTGGTTTGTTTTTTTCTGGTTAGGTTGTGGGTTTTTTTTTTTGTTTACTTGTTTTTTTTGGTTTTTTTTTTTGTTTTTTTGTTTTTTGTTTTTCTTTTCTTATCCATGTTGTAATGCTCCTCATTAATAAATTAATTGTTAAAACGATGAAAATTTATTTTTTCCTATGCTGTTTCCATCTGATGAGCTCCAAATTTAATGCAAAAATTCTTACTATGCTGTTAGTGATTGACCTTGCACTCTGTACAGTTAAATGTCACTCATTGCCATTATTCCAGTCCTAGAGATCTTCAATTTTTTTTTCTTGCATGATATTATAATTCTTTGTATTGAAAAATACCTTCAACATTGTCATCTGCATATTTCATCAAGCAGTTCTGATTTCTTTTCTGATTAAACAAGGTGGGCCTCAAGAATGAGCCATGAAAAATTTTAGCAGTCCCAGCCAAGGGATAAATCTGTAACTATAACCTGCTTCTGTCTTGTATAATTAGTTCTCTTTCCCCTGTACAGCTTTCCTTCTAATTCCCATCTTCTTCAACTTCTCCAGTAATTTGCTGTGGCACTCTGCCAGTTCCTCCTCTTGTCTGGATAAGAGAGAATGACTCTTTTCCTTTTTTACCCTGAAAAATCAGATATCTTAACAAAGATGGCTGTTGATTTAAGACTACCAAAAGTAGCTGGGTGTTTTTATTCTATATTCAATTTTCAAAATTTCTTCTGATCCTTGTGTAATATAGAGGTTACCTTAAACATGAGGGGGGAGGTAGAGGGGGAAACAATCTCAGCTGTGACCTGGGTATTTTCAGGTCTCTTAGATGGTTATTTTACAATATAAGTATACTGGAGATCCCAAGTACATAGACTTCAATGGAATGCCCAAGTTAAAACTCTAGTCAATCATGATGCCTTTCAGGCAGTGGACAGAAAATAAATGTCTGTGGCACATGATTTCAGTCTTCAGGAAATTAAGGCTCCATGAGGACAACAGCCTGCCATGGTGAATTTGTATAAACTTGGTCATGTGAGATTTCTCAGTGGCCTTTGATTTTCCACCACAAGCTCAGTTCCAGATGCTTTTCACAGTCTCCTGGAATGTTCTATGGCATTTTGCCTTCCTAATACACCTGTAAGCCACCTATCAGTGATCAATCGTCAGGAATGTGGATAATTCTGATTTTTGTTATTAACATTACATAAGATTAAAATGGTGCATGGCTGTTTCCTGTAAATGGTTGAAAGAGTCTCAGATTCTGTAGGTTCAGGCCCTAAAATTTTTGACATTTAGGGTAATATAATTGTTGAGAGAGGATTGTTCAGCTCATTAGCTTAAGCCTGGATAATATTTTGGGGAATTGCTGTTGACTTTACAGCAACTGTGAAAAATATCTTACATTAAATTTGATTCATAGGCCTAAGTTTGTTGGGATAATCCTTGTCACATGAGTTCAGAACTTCAGTTTTGATAAATCATTATTATTTAATCATTGATATCACAGAGTCACTGCAAAGACACTTGAAAATCTCAACTGCAGATGAACTCACTTCAGTTGTCACACCTGGAATGTCCCAAATATGGCATTTCAACCAGTATTGATTTCTTTTTGTTTCTTTTTTGGGGCTTTTGTTGGGGTTTTTTGTTTTGTTAACAGAAGGTTCCAATATACACAATTTAAAAATTTGTGATTTTTAATTTTTATTTTTGGGAAATGATATTGCCAAGAGATATGTCCTATTGACAAGAAATAATTTTACTATTTACTTCCCTCCCTCTCCCTATTATCAAAAAATTATCAAAATATTATCAAAATATTATAAATTATTATTTTTAGGAAAATATGTATTTGTGTTCTTCACAAAAGCATAATATATAGAAATAATTTAAATGTTGTTATAATCACATTTAGCATAGATATAGCAAACAATAAAAATTTAACACAGTTTTCCCTATATTTCACTTAACATTTAAACAATTTTAGATTTTTCAGATCACTTTGAGACTGAAAAAACTGTTTCTTCTTTAAAGGAGAAAAAAAATCTCTGATTAAATCTCTGATTAATCTCTGCATTTAAATGAAGTTTCTTACAAAATATTCTGAATATGAGATAGAAAATCACCCCATGCTGTCATTGTTAACACATTTTATTCTAGAGAAAATTTCAGCTAAGCTGTTCTTTGATTCTCTTTAGCATGAAGTTTTCCAGAAAGCCACATATCAAATTCCAAATTGGGAAGCAAATATTTTGTCAGACTGGGAAAAAACCATTTTACCATCTACCCTGGAATTTAGGTAAAACCCATAAAAATGTTGTACCTAGCTGTTTTAATTTAGCAAAACTTTCCTATAATAGACTTTTCCATGCCCAGATGTTGGCTGATATTAAGCCCATAACTTTTAGAAGTCTCTACACAAGGTTAGACCTGGGCAGAATTCTTAAAAATTATAAAAATAGTAAGTAAAGGAAGTAAAGAAGATTATGCAGAAATTGTTCAGAATCTTGTAACTTTTCCAAGCTGAGGGAGAGACTGGGGATGGGGAGGTGCAATGGATGTTTGCTCCTCACTACTAGGACTACATGCTATGCAAGAACCCAGGCAGAGAATCAACCTTTGTGTCTCAAAAATTTCTCTCACCCATCCCTAGCTTCTGGTTACTGAAGGGTATGTGTGATGGATGGAGGAGTGTGTGTTTTAAAATTTTCAGTATGGAAATTTATGTATCAAATTCAGTCCTGTAGCAAAAACACACTTGAAAGCATGCTAGCATTCAAAATCCAGTCTCACTTGTGGTTCCAAACTGAGGAATAGGCAATCCTGCCCAATTCAAAGTATTTCCTGAGTACTGTGGTAGGATCAACAGACAGGAAAAAATCCTGAAATATAGAGAGAAGTTTCCTGTGTCTGGAGGAGGTTGAGAATGGACAGTGATTCATGATGATGTCTGCCAGTTTATATTTTGAGTGACAGTAAAGACTGGTCTGACATTACTGATATGAAATGGAAGAAATTTTAGAAGGGGAAGAAAATAATTTAGTTTTATAAATTCTAATAGACAAAGACTGGACTTGTTAAACAGAGCAATACAGTTATGGTCTTTGGGTTACTATGCTGTAATCCTGAGAAGTTATGGCTTCATTTTTACTGGATCAGTGACATCAGTAGAAGACAGATGTCAGTAACCTTAGGCAACATCAAACCAGGATGGTCATTCACCATTTTTAATCATTCTGTGATTGGTTATATGAATCTTACTAAGGAAAACTTTCCCCATTCACTGAGAAAAGTATGGGAGACATGAAAAGATGGATTTTAAGGCTGGTTGAAGCATTATAATGATCTAAAATTTCAAAGCCAAGGGGAGAATTTCTGTTTATTAATTATTTTTTCTTTATCAAAAGGATTTAGTTAAAATTTTCTCATATACTGCTATAATTGCTTAAATATGTTTCTGGTAAAAAGACCTAAAGTTCTGTCTCATTCAGATTGTATTAAAATCATCCTTCTGTCACTTGAGAGTATTGCTAAACTTCTAAAACTCTGAAGTCCTCTTAAATGTTCTCTTGGAAGAAACAGGACATGACAGCTGTTATTTATCTCTAAATTACTGCTATAGATTTAGAACATTTAATATATAGAATACAGCACAATATTAATAAATTACACAGAAGAAGAAAACAGGATACTGCCGGGTCAGTGAAGTGTAAAGAGTAAGGGGACTGAAAAAGAGCAAAGGAGGACTGAAAATAAAAATCCCAAAGAAATAAGTCCCCATCCATGCCTCTCTAGTAACCCTCTGTAACATTTTAATCAAAAGAGCTAAGTTCAAAATACATTTAAGATAGTGTTAGAGATGCTGTGGAAATTAAGGCTGCCCAGAAAGACAATACATATCTGGGTAATTATTAATTCTTAAAGTAGTGTTTTATCCCTTGGCACGGTGCAACCCCACACAAGAGATGCATAACTCACCTCTCCTTATCCAGCTCCATAAATGCACTCTGTATTTTTATTGCAAATCCTCAGCTGTATACACTTGGGACAAGCAACTGCCTAGTGGCAAACAGTTCAGAGAAACAGCACTGAGGAACTGAATCTGGTAATTGCTCTGAATTCATTGTTACCCATTTGATTTTATACAGTCATGGCCAAGTCTTCCATCTGTCTCTGTACTCCAACAATGATTTCAAGACATTTCGAGCTGAAACCAAACTGTGGGTTTTTTTCTTTTCTTTTTCGTTTTTTTTTTTTTTTTTTTTTTTTTCTTTTTTTGGTTGGTGTCTGGGTTCTTACCATCACAGCCCTTGATTAAATGACAGCTTTTTGTTTTCATTGTCTTGTTTTCTTTTCCCATTCAGTTCTTGACAGCCTTCCCTCTCAGCTGAATACTGTTATCACTTCTTTATTCTAATCCTCTCCCTAGCTGCCTATATTATCACCCCTCTGTTTCAGAACTTGGATACTTACCCTTTAATCCATTAATTGGCTTTTTACCCTCAGATCTCTTTGCCTCCTCTGAGTGCAACCTGACTCTCTCAGCCACCACACACCCACTTTGTTCTCTGTCTGTCCCTCCCTTGCACCTCCTGACTCTGACTACATTTTGGTGCTACTTTCTCTTCTTTCCAGATAATCTTGTTCTTTATTTCCTTTCACAAAGGAGGGCTCTCTAGTTCAATATCACTTTCAGCATTGCCTCTGTTTCCTCCCTCTGTTTATGTACTGCCTTTCTACACTGCATTTAAACAAGGGTAGATATATTTAACAGGAATAATCTCTGTAGCAAATATCTATGTTGCCCTCAGAATAGGTCCATTTCCTTATCAGGGTTCAAAAGTGTTGGGCAACTTAATAAAATATGGGTTGTTACACAGCAAACATATTCACTTAAACGAGATTATCTTTTGATTGTGTCAGGTTTCTATTACTGTTTGCACGCAGTGGAAGTGTATATTTCTTAACATTTCTTTTTAAATCCTGTACTCTTTGTGTGTAAAATCTGTTTGTATTAAAAGGAAATAGTTTGTCTGGTGGCACCATTTAGTCCATGAATAATACTGCTTTATTTTAAGAAACCTAGCTTACTTTTTCTTCCTTAGTCAACATTTGAAAATATAGACTATATTGCAAAGAGGCTTGCTAGTCATTTTGTTTTGTTCTCCTTTGATGTTTTCTTTATATAGTGTGTATGAATACACACATTTGATATTTAGAAAAATAGGGAAAATTATCCTGGTGCTAATGTACACAAAGCTATTACACCCAGTCATGGTTAATAGCACTAAATGGATTTAGAGTGAGGAGTCTAGACTGCAATCCTGTCAGCATCTGCCCCTTCCCCAGTAATTTATTTGGGGTTTGCACCTGCAGGTGCTGAATTGGGACTGAATTCATACAGAATTTTTTACTTGGATAGCAGGCACTGAAATAGTAACATTTAAGAAGAGCATTAAATAAAATTGACTCCATTACCATTAACTTTCCCTCCTTCATTGTCAATATTAAAACAATAGAATCCTTATTATCCAGGCTCTTCCCAAGAGGATCTCCTTCTTTAATTAACTCCCTAATCTATTGGCACCCTGATTGTTAGATGTATCTTGTGCTGCCCAGTGCATTTCACTGTTAGAAAGCTTTCATAAAATATTTCAGTTTTAGCTCATTCATTGACTAGTGTACCTTTAATATTTAATACAAATGTATTCCTCTCCTCTCCTCTCCTCTCCTCTCCTCTCCTCTCCTCTCCTCTCCTCTCCTCTCCTCTCCTCTCCTCTCCTCTCCTCTCCTCTCCTCTCCTCTCCTCTCCTCTCCTCTCCTCTCCTCTCCTCTCCTCTCCTCTCCTCTCCTCTCCTCTCCTCTCCTCTCCTCTCCTCTCCTCTCCTCTCCTCTCCTCTCCTCTCCTCTCCTCTCCTCTCCTCTCCTCTCCTCTCCTCTCCTCTCCTCTCCTTTCTGAAAAGGCAGTAGAAACCAAAATCTGTGAGAACCACAGAACCATAAAGGTATGCAGGGATGAGAAGTCCCCTCTTTGCCTGCCTTTCTGTTCCTATGTCCCATGCATGTGAAATCACGTTTTCCTTCAGTTTTAAGGATATGCATGTGTATCTACAGGCATCTCCAAAGGTGAAAGGCTCTAACCCATAGTACCACACCATGGAAATGTGAGTTTGGCTAGGACTTGCAAAACAAAAAGGTTTTTTTTCAGAGGCTTGTATATTCAGGCTGGTTTATATGAGACAGGTGTTAAATTCTTCCCTCTTTAATAAAAGAAAAATAAATTGCCCTTCTTCCATATTTTTTTTTTCATAATCAGAATACACTTGACTCAGGGAATCAAACCAGCATACCCAGACAGATCTTTTGCTTCTTTTTACTTGCAAGAGCTCAAATCCTGTGGGAAACACAGAAAGAAAACCAGTTTAAAGATTTTTTTAATCAAAAATTCTGCACCTAAGTCTTGGCTATGTACATTTTAAGTCTCAAACATCCCCCACTGTTTATTTGAGTAATGTTTTAATTTTGTTAAATGACTGACAGACCCCTTATTCTTTGGGGTTTTTATTTCAAATATTTTTAACATTGGGTATTCCCTTCTTTGTTTCATTCCATAGAGTATCAGATCAGCATGTGCAGTTCCCTTTTGAGAGGATGCTTTTTAGCTTTTCAAATTGCAGTCTGTCATCAATACATAGTCTGGTAAAGAGCTATGATGTGCCTCTTGTCCTACACCTAGAAAAGTGCCTTGGTGTGGTAGCTTTCAAGCAGATGCACATCAGTGTGTAGACCCTTTTCAACGTGTTCAGCCTGGATCTGTCATTCATGGCTGTGCAGTTCACAGATGGATGTGGTGGCCTTTTTGTGGTCTGTGAAGTCTGTGTTTTGTATGCATGGAGCCTTGCACTAGTCCTGCTCATGTGTGGAGATAAAGGTATGGAAGGTGTTGTCATAAATCTCTCCAGGGTCTCCCTCCAGTATTGACAGCAGCATAAGCATTTCTAACATTAGCAGGAAGAGCACCCTAAAAACTCTGTACCAATCATGTAGTGCAAAAGAGACAGCCAAAGACAGAAGGGTAGGAGAGATCACAGCAGTAAATATGCACTGTAGGAAACCTTTACCCACTGCATGCAATCTATTAATTCAATTCACAGTAACCTTAAGGTACCATTGGGGATGCTAAAAAGCTTCGTAAAGACACAAGTGTTTTTCATGAAACGAATTGATAATCTTTGAAATATATAACCCTCTTCCACCCACCTCTGGCTGATCTCTAGAACAGCTTGTATAATTCAAGACTGATTTGTAACTTAGTTATTCATAATGCTATTTATTTCTTTTTCATTCTTTCTTTCTTTTATAACGATTTCTGAATTTCATGGACTTCTCATAAAAAACTGTAATGCTAATGCTAAGGGTAATTTTTTAAAGGTGCTTCAAACATATAGATGTTTAATATGCAGCTGCTCTCCTAAGGGGCAAAAGGTTTCTTCCTACCACTTCTTTCAGATTTTGTATTAAAAAATCTTTTCTTTTTCCCTCAACTGTCAATATTTAAGGAAGCACCCGTTCATGTTTTCTATAATCCTGTTAAAAATACTAGGCATCTTTTGTATCTGTGGCTAGACATACAGCACGGTGCAAAATAATCTAAACACTCAAGGTTTGTTTGCAGATTTTCTCTAATGAAAAAGGCTCAAGATATATAATGAGACAGCCCCTCTGATACAGTTAATCAGTATCCACACAAGTTCAACATCAAGATCCCTTGAATGCATTACATGATTCATAAGAAATTGCTTAGTACATAAGAAATTAAGATTGAGTAATATTTGCTGATGTCTAATTTTTCAGCTAAGAAATCTAACCTTTTTAAGGAAGAAGAGGGGTAAGAGGTCCTCACTTATGTTCCTCTGTTCTCTGCAAAATAGGATATTTAAGACACATCTATATTACAAAAAAATTTCTGAATACTGAGTAGAAAGGATTCTTTCATTCAGTTGAACATCAAAGGATTATGGCACCATATGTAAATTGTAAAAACATTTTGATTTCAAAATGTGTTTAATAGGTCATACTTCTACAATCACAGCTTAGAGTTAATTACTATGTCTAGTCTCAAAACAGGTCTATTGTAATAAGTGTCTCAGTAAATCATTGTCTTCACTGTCTAAACTGTCAGGGTGGGGATTTTTACAGGTGCCTAATCAATATATAAGTACAAATCCTGTTAAACCTCTCCATGGTTCTGGTGAGCAGTTATGTGCTTTAGGAATCAGCTGTTCTTCAGCCCAGGCCCTGTTTTATTTTGCATGGGAGCAGCTGAAAAGAAAGAACACCACATCCTCCAGCAGACTTGCAGAATGCTAGGTCAGGGCATTTAGCTAATGGGGAGGGAAGGCGCTCAGACCTGCCAGGAGCAGCACAGGAAAATCCTTTTTCAGGGGTAGTGGGTGTTTTGCACACAGGATGTGCTGCCTTTAGCACCTATCCTGACAGGATGGCTGTGTGGTGTGTTCAGCCAGAAATCATTGCATCACTCCATCATTGTGGCAAAGGCCTAAAGCAAAAAAAAAAAAAAAAAAAAAAATTGGAGCTGTGGAGGAAATCAGAGCTAAACTTGTTTTTTTGAAAGAATGAAGTTTGGAAAAGGAACAGTTAAAGTTACTGCTGCTGTAATATACATACCAGCCTCTTTTGGTCTTTTAAATCTTCACAGCTCTCTTACAACAGGTTCTCTTCATGTCTAGAAAATGCAAATCTCTAGGCTCTGAACAGCAACTGAATAGGGATATGTATTTCATCTTAAAACAAAGAGTGAAGAGGAAGAAAAAAAAAGAAAGAAAAAGTTATTCAAAGGATTTTGGAAACAGGTGTTCTAAATCAACATTAATTGGATTTCAGTTAATTATTCCTTATACTTTAGGGATTATAGGAAAGGCAAAAAAGCAAGAACAACTTCTCTGACACACTAATTGCTCTAATATTATTTAAGCCAAGCAGCCCCTCATTCCTTTCACACACAGCCCACAAAAATTGGTCTCCAGATGACTCTTACAGGGGCTAGGGAATAAGGATGAAGTAAAAAAGAAACACACAATCTTTGGAAGCCAGCTTTACTTGGGAGGATGGTTACAAATTTAGTCTGTTATGCACAGCATCTTCTACCTGTAATTACCAGGACAGAGACAACTGCTAAAAAGCTGTTGTGTCTTGACTTTGGACAGACCATTTCTAGTATGAATATTATGTGATTATCCTGATACTTTATGCCTGGCAGTGTATGATCTATGCACACAGTTTGGAAGGGCTGACAGAGAAAGATTGGGTGGAAGACAGGATTTTGGCTTTTGTCTTTGCAGAGTGTACTTTTTGCCCAGCATTAGCACTGGTATAACAGCTGACATGAAAAATTGCATATGGAAAGCTTTAGTTCACCTCTGAGAACCAGCTGATTACAAATTTAAAAGAAGTAGGAGACAAGGTAAGATGAGATTTTCAAAATTATTATAAATTGGAGCAGTCTAAAGGAATTTTAAAATTTAACTGCAAGTAAGGTGGAGTTTTTTTTTTGTTTGGTTTTTGTTTGATTGTTTTTATTCCGTTTATTTGGTTTTTTTAAAATTTGGGGTTAAATTTCAACTTTTTGCAAGATTTTGGCTGATCTCTCTTAGTTTTTTTAATTGATGAGGGTGGGAGCAGCTTTTACTCCTTCTAGTCTCCTCTCCCTGTCCAGCCTGAGAGAAGTGAATGATACTTGTGATAAAAGTAAGAGATTTTCAAAGTTTTTTTAAAACTTTAATATGATAGAATAATCAGAGCCTCTACTAACAAGTAAGATAATGCTTTACATGTTTTTTGCCTTAACTATGTATCTTTGAAGAACTCCCCACCCCATATGTTTGAGGTGTACCTGAAACTTGTCACTTTTGAACAGGAGATACAGTCAATTATTTACACAGCAAATTTTAAAAGATTTTGGAAAGCCTAATGAAACTGGCCTGAGGGCAGTTAGAATTTTCATTTCAGCTTTCTGCTCGTGTGACAAGTTACTAAGTATCTCAGTTCAAAAAAAATTGGAAGGGGATTTCCTACCTTCAGTAGTTCTTATTTATAACTGAGGTACATTACTAAGGAGATATACAAATGCCCACTATATGTGTCAGCATATTTCCCACCCCTACAAACAGATGGGAACATAATTACATCACATCTACAGTCACTCATTTACCTGGCTTCTGTACATATTTGCATAATGTCCTGACAGAAACTTGAAAGATCTGAGATTTTTAAAGAGCTTATGAAAATATTACTCCCAAATTGAAATTTTCTGTTATAATCCAAATTCCTACCACACCTGCATAAAATTTGAAAGAACAGATGCTTTCATTGCAGCTATGAAAGCACAGCAGAAAGCAGTAGAGAAAAGATGATTTTATGTGTTGGTAGTTTTCACAGAAT
The DNA here is from genome assembly GCF_029582105.1 of Oenanthe melanoleuca. Taxonomy (NCBI): domain Eukaryota; kingdom Metazoa; phylum Chordata; class Aves; order Passeriformes; family Muscicapidae; genus Oenanthe; species Oenanthe melanoleuca. Next base: position 37,832,941 of record NC_079336.1, read on the forward strand.
TGGCCAGGTATGTGTCTGGATTGTGCTAGCTGCTCTTATTTATCTCCTTAACCCATAGCATTTAGATGGGATCATTTCTCATGCTGTGCAGATGATGGTACTGCATTCTGTAGAAAGAATTTCTCTATCACATCACTATTTCTAACAGACAATGAAGTGCAAAAAAATCTTTAAAGTTTTGTTCAATAACTTTAAAAAGACAAAATTAAACATATGAAGAGAAATTATGAAAATGTCTGTAAACAATATATGCATCAGTACTTAATCATTGCTTTCCCAGATGTGGCAGTTCATAGTTTTTCTCTTGGTCACCAGTGTTTGGGTTTGTTTTTCTTTTTTTCTTTTTCTTTTCTTTTTTTTTTTTTTTTTTTTCCAAATTTACTGCATGCAAGCTTTATTCTTGCTTGTACAGCATGCACTTTTACTTTGCAAATGAATATGCAAACTTTTCCTTCTTCTTAAAGGAAAAAAAAAATACACTCTAAAATTCTGTTTCAGGTTGGTTTTTTTCCCCCAAATCAATTCCCTCAGTATCAGGTTGCAGGAAAGTATTTCTCAAATTAAATATTCAATGCATAGCCCAGATGTGTTTTATGCTCTTTTACACTGTACATATCTCAGCACTAGTGGCATTTTAATGCTTAGAGTTCTGCAGGGCTTTTTTTTTCCCTACCTCTCTTTTTCCCTTTGCTCCCCCATCTTACCCTTCTGACCTTTGCTAAAATCTTCACCATGGTGTATAGGTGATAATTGACTGCTTTCTAAAAGACACTTTTTGTATCTGCTGAGTGCTGCTTGTTTGAGATGTGAACACATTTTATGGACAGACTCAAAGCCTGGTCGTGCTCAGTCATATGTGCAAAAAAATACATTGTTAGTGGTCTGTAATCCCTAGCCCATGGTGGTTGTCTCCAGTTTATGTGTGAGAAGAGATGTGCTTTTTTAATCACAGAGCAGATGCAGGGCCTAAGGGCCTGACCCAAAGCCCATTGAAATCAACTGGAATCCTACCCGAGGTTTTAATGGCCCCACACGTTCAGATAAAACACCTCACTCATTTTTATGAAAACTAAACAAACAAATGAAAAACAACTTATTTTTTTTTTCCTCACTCCTTTCCCATTTGCCTCAGGAGGAAAATCCTGACCTGTACTCTAAATGCAATGTAAACAATTTAATAACCCCCACCTGACAACTATTCTGTTAAGAAAGTGTTGTAATAGAAAGCTGGAACATGGCTTTACAGCACTGGGGTGGCTACAGCACCTTTTAGCACTATGAACATTTTCTGATAATACTTTGCATGGAAAGGTTGATGTGTTTGCACAGAAAACAGTTTGTACACAGTATGGTCTTAGGACTACATGCTAAAAATATCTGTACAGTCAGTGTAGTCTATTTGTGAAATATAGCAGCAGAAAATATTTATGAGCACCACAGGACATGAAGCTCAAAGTGCAGTCATTTCTAAATGAAAATTATGTGACAGTTCATCAGTATTTAATGCTAACATTGCTCGATCTAGACATAAAGAATTTAGCAGCCATTTATCATAACATACAGCACTGTTCATTTCCTGATTTGCTTAGAATACATTGATATTTTAATCTCAACAGGAGCCACAGGTCTAATTTGAGCTATTTAATGAAAGGAAAATCCAGCGAGAGAGGGATTTTTCACATGGCTATTAGAAGCCCACTCTCACCACTTGAATTGGTTGGTCTCTTTAATGCACGCTCCCAGAAGCCACTGCTTGGTCCCTGCGCCAGATGCAGGTGTTCCCTTGTGCTGTCAGCCAGGAATGATTAATGAGGATTTGCCCCTACTGAAAGCAGTCTTTGGAGCATTGTTCAGGGCATCTGTGGAACTGTCGGGGGAGACAAGGACACAAGTGAACAACCAATTATTTGGCCATCACTGAGGCAGCATGAAAAAGACATCAAATTGGACAGAGGAGCAAAGCTTTTGTTTCATGATCATATTTTAGGTGTTAATAGTAACAGAGGAATTCTACCTGTTTTGTTTTGCCTTTTCCTTTTCTTTTTTTTTTTTTTTTTTCTTCCAGGGGAGAGGGGAAGGGCTCAAGCACTGCTTTAAAGCAGGAAAGCATGTGCAAAAGAAGCAGAGACAAAAACTGATCACAGTCCTTTAAAAGTGTTGAAGGGGGGAAAACACACAGAATTGATTTCTTGGCGGTTGCACCCTGTGTATAAAGAAACACTGTTTTGCTTGGCTAACATTAGAGAATGAAGGCTAAGGATTCTGTGGGGAGGAGGAGGATTTCTTATGCAGGGAGCTTCTTAATAGCTGTCCAAATACAGCAGTTCAGGAGCTGGGGCATTAACGTGTGGTAGTGTGGGGAAGTGTTGCATTAGGATTCTGGAAGAGAAAATGTGAGGAAACAAAACCAGAAAACATTTGCAAGATTGTGTTCAGCATTCATTCTGGATCTCTCTTCCTGTATCAAGATAAACACACTTAGGTGCAGAAGAGTGAAGGAAAAAAAGAGGAACAGAACTAAAAGTGCTCTACTTCTGTATTTTTATTTTTACCAAGATTTGTGATTATAAATACTGATTTTTAAACTGGAGGGAAAGGATTTTCAGAACAATCCAATTACTGAATGAATTATTCGTAAAATACATAATATGCTCCATCCTGCCAAGCCTCTTTTTACCATAGTATTAAGAATAAACAAATTAATTATACAGCTTAATTATAATGAGGAATATTATGTTTTAGTGACTAATAATAAATATAGAACTATTTCTACTGAGGTATTGTAATTAATATTTGCAGTGGCTAATTCCTAACCTCAGAAATTCCTCTTTCTCCATACATTCATGCAAGAAAAGGAGTTTGGATCCTGAAACAATTACCAAATTATAATTCTAAGCTAATTCTTAATGAAGAAGAAATTTATCTTTCTAAATTAACAGTTTAATTATATTTGATTACTTGGATTTAGGTTTACTTTTGGGGGATTTTTTTCCAGATTATTTATCATTTAATGGCTGTAATTTATCAAGGAGGACTCATGGCATTCATAAAATTATTTGAATCTCCATACATAAAAGCTAGTTTCCTTACCCAGCTAGTTTTTAGGAAGTTTTAATAAGCTTTTTTTTTTTTTTTTAATAAGCAGTTTTTGCCTGCCTCACATTTAGAATGAGTTGCTGTAGGTAAAAATTTGATGTATGATACTCAGATTTTCAAAATTTGCCATCTCAGTGTCAAATGGCTGGGTCTGAGACCTGAATAGTCAACTGTTGCTTCTATTTAGTCTAGGATAATACTTTCAGTAGAAAATAAAGGTTTAAAACAATAATTTAAAAAAAAAAAAGTATCTAATAGTCACTTAGCAAAAACAGTGTCATACACATGCAAATGGAGCCTTTGTATTTAAAGAATATCAGAAATTCCTTTATACCACTCAGATGAGAGTATTGATCAGAAGGAAATCACTAACCAACCTAATGATATTTAGGATATTCCAGCATTCCTGATAATTGTGGAAAGTGTAATCCAGAATTCTATGTTGGGAATAGCTTGCATACAACCCTTGAACTGCAGTACTGTGGGTCTGTCCTTTTCCAGGAGTGGAGCCATCTGTTACTCTTTGCAAAGAGCACAGACACTTAAAACAGAGCTTTGTCCCCTCTTGCCTCTGGTATATGTTTGTTTGGAACATGTGCTGGAACATACAGTGACTATAGAGCAGCCATAATTTCAGTGTACAGACACACTCAACTCTCTTTCCTTCTTGTCAGGAAGAGACAATGGCATCAACAACGTGCCTCTGTGTCTGACATTTACTCCATGAAGAACAGCCTCTTAGACTCCTCCTGGGCATGATGGAAGTAAAACATTTCCAGGAACTAAAGGAACGATTAGAGCATCTCTAAAGAGGATATTTGCTTGTGACTGTCAAATTGCTCAGCTGAGTTTCCTAATCCTAAATAAGTAAATAGAAAAGAAACTTCCTGCTACTGCAGACAGTGCTGATGACTACACCTTCTCCTTCCAGGTATTGACTTTGCCACAGGTGCTCAATGGTTTGGAAATCTGAAATCAGAAATCTGTTGGATTTCTTCAGACTCTTCTACTTAGAGTTGTCAGTTGGAAAGAATAGAAAAATCTGACATTAAAACTGAAGGTGAAATTTCTGAGTAACCTAAAGCAGAGCACAGGCTGTTATGTACATGTGCCATTGGAATGTCCTCCCATGCGGACATTTTCTCCAAATCTCTTGGAGGGTGAGCGCCTTTGGGATGGGGCTCCTGTGAGCCCCCATGGGTGGTCCTATGGGAAAAAAGTCAGGACAACACTTTAAAGACAGGACTGAATTCTTTTAGTGGAGATTCTTTGGCCTGAAAATAGGTCTAGGATTTGCTAGGTAGTGCCCATCATGGGAACTCCCCTTTTTACATACCATTTTCTCCAGTACAGTGACATCTCTTCCATCCATTACATTCCCCTTCAATCTACATGCTTTTCAAAAATAATTTTATTTCTTCCAGTGCTTGTGCTCAGGTTGATACATGTTGTATTTTGAAGTTTTCCCAGTAAACTCTAATGTATGTATTTTCATGATACTTCAATAAAAACATCAAAATTTAAATTCAAAGCAAACAAAAAACAATGGGCAAGAACATATGGAAAGGGATAAACCCATTTACATCTTTATCATGAGTTTTAACAAAAAACATCAGCTTTGATCCGGCTTTATCTACTCCAGGTTTATTTCACAAAACTATAAAAAAAATCTGAAGCTGTCACTTCTGTTTTTACAAGGATCTCTAATACTCTGCAGACTGCAAAAGACTATGAAGTAGTGGATTAGTATGAGGTTAGTACCTGTGAGGTGATTTTTTTCCATGTTCTCATGGATCTTTGCAGTTCTTTTGATGAAAAAAAAAAGATTTTTTTTTCTCTAAACAGCTTAGCTACTGTAATAAATTTTTAGGAAAAAAACAAGCAGAAAAAACCCTTGTTTTTAAAGCTCAAAGAATAATTAAAGCTCAAATAAATATTTTTTAGCTTTTAGTATCTAATATTTAGCTTTCATTTCATGCTGGAAAGAATGAGAATTGTTAGAAACATGCTATGACTATGGATGAGTGTTTACTCTTATTTATGCTGACTAAAATCTAACAGCAGCATGGTCAAGGATTTGGGAGTGTCAGGAGTTGTTTTTTTTAGAACTTTTGACCATGAGGATTTCTCCCTTTGTCCCTTCTCTTGCTAGTTTAGCATAGCCTGATGATTCCTGTCACTGCAGCCAGTGTGTCTCTGCTGGAGGTGACGGTGATGAAACTCCAAAGACTTTTCTGACTGTTATTGCCTCCAGGCCTGAAATGAAGGGAGGCAGCAGACAACTGGGGCAATGTCATTAGAAACTCATCAGCACTGGTTGTTAATGAACCATTTGATAAAGCAGAAGGAATTCTCTCTGCTGTTTGCACTAAGCACAACAACAACAAAAAGGGCAAGGGTGAAGGTTTGGATGCAAAAATACTCCCCCTTGCAGGAGCAGTGTGAATCAGCTGCAGTTTATTTTGTTATCATCCACATGACCTGGTATAAGGATAGGCAGGGTGAGCAGGGATTTTGCAGATGACACTTCTATATTGATTTTATAAAATAGTGCTGGTTCGTGCTTAGTTTGGGCTGCAAAAGCTGCAGTGTGAACTACTTAAGTTCTGGCTCTTTGCAACAGAGAATTGTGAGGCCAAATAAGAATTCAGTTCCTTTACCCTTGGTAGCTGATTTTTGCACCTGAAATCCCAGAGTTAACAGTTTGGTAAGTTTTTGCTCACACATAGGTATATATTCACTTATAAAATCTATTTTGTCCAAAGGTCCATCTTATATCCATAGAAAACTACCTACAGATTTTATAAACATCATTGGTTTGTTCAGCTTTTATTTCTCTTCTGTGCTTAAGAGCAGGTTACACTTAGGACTGATGTGTGAGCTCAAAGGGCTTTTCTTCTCCTATAGCCCCCAAGGGTTTTTTCACCAGCATACTTCCCCACCATTTCTTGATTTGTCTTTCTTCATCCTAGTCCCTCATGTCATGTAAGTTTTTATTTAACTCTTAGTATTACCTTGTGCACATATTCTTTTCCCTTTTCCTCCCTCCACCTTCTCACATCATTCATGCATCCCCATGGCATTTTATTTCAACCCATACACTTTTTCCTGTCTTTTTTTCCCCCACACCTTTGTTTTTCTTCCATTCAGCTGGGAAAATAATGTTCTTTACACCTAAGGAAGCAGTTCTTTACTAATGATGGTGAAGTTTCAGCATGTATATTCACATATATGCTGCAAACAATAACATAGTTAAGGGCCACTTACTATTTTTCTAGGGAGAGGATCTTTAAATCAAGAGGCTTTCCTAAACATTCTTTGTAGTGTAAAATGATTTAGCTTAAAATTACTGAGAACATGAAGTACACAAAATATTTTTCAGTATTTGGATGGATTATGAAGCCTCATCTTATATAACTTAATTGTTACAATTTCTTTTTTGCATTTGTATGAACTGCCAAAGTTTATAATGTGTGTATTCACTTCAGTATTAAGCTCTTGACTGCTTCACCTTATTTTATTGTCCTTTGCAGTGCTATGTTAATGGCAAGCATAGCAAAACTGGTTGAAGAGATTTGTTTGAATGCTACCCATCATATGACCCCTACTTAAAACACATTTTAGCCTATTTTTGGAAGCTTTAAAAATGCAGACAATGCTCCAAATTCATATTAGAAGTAGAAAGTGGATTATCAGATTATTTTGGCCAACTAAAAGATGCAATCCTTTGCTGGAAAGAAAGAGAAACAGCATCTGAGCTGGGATGTAGATGGTTAAAAGAAGTGGTGGTAAGAATTAAAAGGAAAAAGAGAGTACAGAAAGAGTATTTCTTATGAACTACCAGAGCCTTCTACCTAGCATTTTCATAAACCATAGTCTTGATGGCAAATCTTGAATATTAACGAAATTATGATTGTAAGAATACCAATATAAAAATATTTGAAATAATAATTTCTGAGGTTTTTTTCCCATTCCACCTATCAATCAATAAGAAGTCAAAGGACATTTTAAGAGAAGTTCATTAAAATCAATTGCATTTGAAAAGACTATCTGCATTTCAGGGGTTGCTTCAGGTTCTGCCCCTATGGATATAGCTTATCTGTGTTTTCAGAATTGCTGAAGCCAAAAGTGTAGCCTGTAAGTTTGAGTGAACTTTCTTCACCTAATTTCAAATCTGCTTGAACTTAGTGACTTTGTATATTTGATTTAAGCTTCTTGGAGATTGCATTCAATAAAGGAGAAGAGTACAGGTGAAGGGAGAAGAGACAGAAATATCTAAGAAAAAAAAAAGCTTGATATATATATATATATATATATATGCCACATGTGAATTACTTTCTTGTTTTTTAGTATTTTCCATGTTTTGCAGCATAGAAATTAAATCAAGTAGCCATTTTTGGTCGTAATAGAATCATGCACAATCTGTTTTTTCCTTCATCAGCTGCAGCCTTAGCAGACAACTAGATCATATGATTTATTTGTCCAGCCTTGCAAGGTATTTTTCCAAAAGTGAATCATGGTATGCCAGAAGACACATGAAATGGAGTGATCTATGTTGTTCTTCTCTTATTGTCTACTAGAAAGCCTGTCCATTCCTGATTTTAATCACACCCACTTAGTGGTCAAGCTAATTCACCCTGCCAGCCAGATGATCTAGTTTGGTGTCCACTGCTGTTATTAGAGACTGGAGGTCAAACCTTTTATCTATTTTTGCCAAACTCAGTTGGACACAGTTTCTTGCTGGGAGTCTTTGGAAGGAGGTGATAAATCTTATTGCTAATATCCCAGTAGGTAGTAACGTGTCTTCCTGCAGGCATATCTTCAGAATTTTTCCAGGCTCTGTGAACATGAATAAAAACTTTTGAAAATCTTGTGGGGATTTTGGTTTATTTTTATATCTGTCATAAAAGTAACTCCACTTAGAGTCTAATTGTGAATTGTCAGCACAGTCTCCCAAGATTTTGTCCTAATTTTCACGTCCATAAAAGAAGACTGTAATTGAACTATGCTAACAATTTTATGCCTGCTTGTGTGGACAGGTAGTTTTTTGTGGCATAACCAGTCTACATTGCTTGTAATAGTTTGGTAATATGCCAGAACCCACTAAAATACAATGCATGTGGATCTGGGGAGTGCAACACTACGGAGAGCTTGCTTTGCCTAACAGTAATTCTTGGATGGTGAAGAGCAGTGGTTTCCCACCTAGGATCTGAATTGAAGGACACAGACAGAGAGATGTGGTCAGTGACTGTGTCCAGTAATGAGTGGTGTCCCTCAGGGCTCTGTCTTGGGACTGGTGCTCTTTAATCTCTTCAGCAGTGACAGAGAGAGTGAGATCAAGTGCACCCTCAGCAAATTTGCAGATGACACAAATCTGAGCAGTGTAGTTGACACACCTGAAGGATGGGATGCCATCCAGGGGGACCTGGACAAACTTGAGAAGTGGGCCCATGAGAGCCTTGAGAGGTTCAACAAGTACAAGATGCTGCACCTGGGTTGGGGCAATCCCAGACATGAGCACAGACTGGGAGAAGAATTCTGGAGGGCAGCCCTGCAGAGAGGCTCGAGGGCTCTGGGGGACACGAGCTGGCAATGTGCACCCATGGGAAGGGAGCCAGCTGTATCCTGGGCTGTATCCAAAGAGGGGTGGCCAGCAGGGAGAAGGAGGTGATTCTCTCCCTCTTCTTTGCCCTCATGAGACCCCACTGGAGTGCTGCATCCAGCTCTGATGTCCCCACAAAAGAAACACATGGACCCATTACAGCAGGTCCAGAGGAACTCACAAAGATGGTCAGAGGTCAGGAGCACCTCTCCTGTGAGCAGAGGCTGAGAGGGCTGGGGGAGTTCAGCACTGAGAAGAGAATCTTTTCTGTCCTCCAGGGACACCTCACTGTAGCCTTTTAGTGCTTAAAGGGGGCTTATAAAAAAGAGAGAGAGGGACTTTTCACATGGACAGGTAGTGATAGGGAAAGGGGGAACAGTTTTGAATGGAGATATTTAGGTTTGATTTGAGGAAGAAATTCTTTACTCTGAGGGTTGCAAGGCACTGAAAGAGATTACACAGAGAAGTTGTGAATGCCCTTTCCCTGGAAGTGTTCAAGGCCATGTTAGACAGGACTTAGAGCAACCTGTGGTGGCATCCCTGCCCATGCAGGGAGTTTTGAAGAAGATGATCTTTCAGGTCCCATCTAATCCAATTCCAGGATTTGAAATCCTGTGGAGAACAGTACATGACTTTTGAGCTGGCTGCAAAAGGTGACTTGAAAGAAGCTTTTATGTAACACCACAGTTTATGTGAAATTTGGCATTTATGGGTCAAAACAAATAAAGCCACCTGTGTACAACTGTAAAATGGCTTATGCTTTGCTTTGTCTCTAAGCATTAATTTAAGACCTAAGGTTCACATTGCCTAGAGCCTTTGTGGATACCATGAAAACTTGCTTCATTTTTTTTCCTGTTATTGAGCTGACAGCCAGATTAAATGTTGATTGTAAAGTTCTTTCCTTCTCCCTACTACTGCCCTTACTGCATCCTGGCCAAATGAAATTACATGGTTGTATATACTTTCTAGTATAACTTATTATAATATATTCATATTATATACAAAATTCAAAACTTATGATGTAAATTTATTATAATATAAAGGCATTGCAAGAGTAAAGATGTTTTAAAAGAATGGATTCATTGTGAAAATGTTATACCATTAGAAATCTTGTAGTCCCCATGGAGGGCCCAGTTGGGCTAATCTGCCCACATTCTTATTGTACCTTGCAGACTAATGAGCTCTGATTCACACTATCTAATTAATTGCTTTTAATTGTAGTTGTTTTAGCAGTCCTCAGCTTTGGTTTTTCTGACACACTGGTTACTGTGCAGTTAGTACTGAGTGTCACCCCTTGGTTTTCTGGTGGGTTTTTTTTTATTGTGTGGTGGGGGGTTTTTGTGTGTTTGGTTGGTTTGGTTTTTTTTTTGCCAAGAGTGTCTCATGTCCCATAGGTGTCTATAACTATCTGCAAGTGTAACCTTCCCATTCTCCACGCAGATGCATCTTTTGCACTAGTTCATTTTCCCTTTCCAAGGTCTCCTCTTCTCCCACCAACAGTACAAAAGAAGAACCAGCTCAGGAATTACAATTCACCACTCTGTCCACATTAAATAATCAATGATGAGTCTTTCACAGTCACAGCAAGATCCTTGGAATACCTTTTGAAGAACAAAGAGGCAATGAGCTAGGGTTCCTATCCCAATTCTTTTAGCTCAAACTGGGGATAGGCATTGAGTTTGCCTGTAATCTCGGAAAAGGAGGAATTTTTTTAATGCTTTTTCTTTCAGCAGAGGATTAGTTGGTGACATATTCTATCCAAAAATAAGAAGATATCTCAGATTCCATTTCTCCTCTGATAGGAAACCAGCCAGCCTGGTGGACAACAAGAAATACAATGCAGCTGTTGCTGCTCTAGTACTACATTTATTGAACTGAGTCCAGAGAGGCTCTTTTTGTTTATTTTTTTTGTTTCAGCCCTGTTCCAGAATTGAAAAGTGAAAAACAAATTTTCTCTCTCTCCTTTTCTATAATTCTTCAAAGGATTCTGCAGTGCAATGTGTAGAACACCCATAGCACTGTATCCTAAACAACAATTAGCTCTGAGAAAGAACTGTAACCATGTTACATGTTACAACAACATGTAACACATTTTAGAGCATCAAGGAATACAAATTCTTTTTTTCTAAATTATTCTTTATTATGATGTAATTGCTTAATTTTGATTTTGCCTTAGCATGTGCTGAGAAACTCCAAGTAGACTGCTGTATTGTGCATTGATTTTCTTCTATGAATTCCTGCTGAGACAAATATTAGAACATATTTAATACAAATACACATTTATTCAATGTATATGTTCATATAAATACTAAAAGCAATTGTTCTCACATTTCTATATTATAGACTGAAAAGGTCATGAAAGAATGCTTTTTGGAACATATGCTCTCCTTTTCTCCACCAAATAAATGAATTATTTAATTATTTTAAAAATTAAGTTCATAGATGTATGTAATGGCTTTTAAGGGTGACTTTTTGACAATGGACATTCAGGAGAGAGTGTAATTCCTTGGGTACATTTTTCCTGAGCTGGTTCATAGTGAAAAAGGAGAAATGTCCCAGCTCTGTTGCCAGCATATTTTCTGACCTTGGTCAAACTGCTTAAATTGTCTGAGTGAAATCCTACTCCTACTAAAGTCAAGAGGATTTTTTGCTATTTATTTGAATGGGGCAAAGATATCACATTTGAATTCTGAATTGTTAATAAGAATGGGATAACATGTATCTAACTCTCACAGCTCTTGTGAAGCTAATTAATCAGCAGAGTACTTTGGGATCCTCAGAAGTATAATAGAAGCTGCAAGTACTATTATTTATTTGTCATGTAATTGGAAACCAGCAAGGTAAAAAGTCATTGATAAAAATCCACATCACAAGGTCATTTCTTTCAATGTTGCAAATCTCTTCTTCAATCAAGAGCTTTGTAACTGATGAAAAGTACTGCCTAATCATAACATTATCAAGTCAATTTAATTGGTGCTCTGGCAGCACATGAGATCATAATGAAGTCATTTTTGCTAGTTACAGGCTTAAAAATATTTTTATAGCACCGTTCATCCTAGTGGAAACTTTAAAGGCCTCGCAGACGGGATTAAGGCTTTCTGCCTCTGTTATACAACTGCCTTTGTGTGGTAGACACCAGCTGTTTTAATCATTGCTAAGAAAACTACTGGTAAGCATGATATTACTGTGTTTATATTTATCCTTTACACCTATTACATAGTTTGTGCCTTTAAAATTAATGTTCAGATATACCAAGGTAAAAAAGTAGGACTTTTGGACTAGAAGGGCTCTGATTTTTTCACGCTTGAACACTGGTAGTTGTCGCTGTTGCCAGCCCACAGGTTTTAATACACCCCATGCCTTGACAATCCCATTTTTGACAACAGAAAGGTCTACATGTTTTTGCACAATACTCTGTTTCCCTTTGTCAGAAACTTAAAGCTCCAAAACTGATATTGGCCTTCACCAGGTGAAGGTTTGGTTGGTGAAGAATGATTGGTTAGGTTTCTATCAGAACACCCTGTTACATCAAGTGGATTGCTTAATTTACCGTGGTGTAAGCTTCTGTATTGCAACAGATGGAAATAATGTCATTTGTCTTTTCTTTGCCTCGTCTCTTTCATAGCTGGAGTGACTGAGAACTGGTTTGCCAGTACCAGGGTCCTCCTGCCTGCCATCACTCCCCTCCTTGAAGAGCTGGATGCTGTGGCCACTGGATGCAGTGAGCTCCTGCCATTAACCACCTGCCATGGCTTGTGGCCAGTGAAGAGCAGGCTGAGTTTCAGCTCTCTCACCACTGGCTGCTTTAGCAAGCATCTGACTAAAAAGCTCATTTTAAAATGCAGCCTTCAGAAAAAGCAGCAAATGCAAAGCAGCCAAAAGGCTAAAATGCTGTGGCTCAAGAAGTGATGGTGTTTATGAGGAAGTGTTTAAAATCAGCACCTTTCCTGCCTAGTTTCTCATTTCCATCTCCTTACCTCCCTCCCTTATCTGTGGACTCTCTCTTTGATATTGACCAAGTTGCACAGGCCACTTTTAATCAGTTGTGCCTGAGTGTGTCTTGTGTACTGGAAAGCTGAAATTTGTTTCCCTCTCTGATGGAAAGCAGGGAATTGTGGCCTCCTGAAGCCCAGCTGTGGCATTGAGCAGTGGCTAAGCAAGACTCCTTTCCACTGCACTTTATACAGGGAAAGGTGAGAAAGAGAGACTGGCAAAGGAGACAAACTCCTGTGGCAGTTTTACAAGTGCAGGTGTTTTGTCTTTTTAGGCAAAGCCTCATATGTAAAGAGGGAAAAAAATGTGGCAAGAACCCTGATAGATAAGCCCAAGTACCATAGGAAGTAAAATAATGAAAGACAGACAGCATTTTCTTCCATTTTCCCTTGTTTAGCACCACAACCACATCCTTACTCATACTGAAGTGCGTTCTGTAGGGACACCACACTGATAGCATGAAAGAATACTAGTGAGTGTAAAAAGTAGCTTTTCAGATGCAATGGTTTAAAGGATCCTTCCATGTAACATTTGTAAAGCAATGAATATGGTGCTTAGTTTCATTGCCTTGTTCTCTAAGCGCCAGCCACTTGTCAGTCTTACCACACAAGTCCCCTAGTGCCATCAGACTCTAGTTTAGCACAGCCAATGCCTCAGTTTGCTCATAAATACAAATAAAACCAATAATTCCACCCCGTCTCTCCCCAAAATGTGCCAGGTTCTCAGGAAGCAGAGAACAAATCATCCCTACAGCTGGGGCAGATTTTTGCTTTAGATGTTCCTGGATAATCTGAGAAAGTATATGTACTTATAGAATTATTTTTTTAATATTAAGAAGAAAATATTATGGCCAGTACTTACCTGAAGGCACCCCAAACGACCTCCATGTGTTTGCAGGGGACTAAATCTCCAGTTCTCCCAAAGATCCCCAGCTGCCTACTGAGTGCCTGCAACTGCTGTGTGCACTTCTGACAAGTCTTTCACATTTTCTCATCCTTTGCCTTGATAAATTAGCCTAATTTTAGTCTGAAGCTTATTTAAGGACTTTGAGCTCATTGTCCCATAATTATCCCGGGATAAAATCAGATGCCATCTAAAATTTACGCTTTAGATTTGCGAGTTAAC